>NC_044031.1:26555259-26752119 GCF_901765095.1 Microcaecilia unicolor | reverse complement strand
AGACCATATAGTCTGTGCAGCAGTATTTCCCGCCTCCAACCACCAGTCCCGCCTCCCATCACCGGCTCCGGCACAGACCCCGTATAAGTCTGCCCTCCCCCATCCTAGCCTCTCAACCACCAACCCCCCCCCCCCCGCCACCCAATTTCACCTAAGCTTCTGTGGATCCATTCCTTCTGCACAGGATTCCTTTATGCCTGTCCCACGCATGCTTGAATTCCGTTACCGTTTTCATCTCCACCACCTCCCGCGGGAGGGCATTCCAAGCGTTCACCACCCTCTCCGTGAAGAAATACTTCCTGACATCTTTCCTGAGTCTGCCCCCCTTCAATCTCATTTCATGTCCTCTCGTACTACCGCCTTCCCCTCTCCGGAAAAGATTCGTTTGCGGATTAATACCTTTCAAATATTTGAACGTCTGTATCATATCACCCCTGTTCCTCCTTTCCTCCAGAGTATACATGTTCAGGTCAGCAAGTCTCTCTTCATACGTCTTGGAACGCAACTCCCATACCATCCTTGTAGCTTTTCTTTGTACCGCTTCCATTTTTTTAACATCCTTCGCAAGGTACGGCCTCCAAAACTGAACACAATACTCCAGGTGGGGCCTCACCAACGTCTTATACAGGGGCATTAAAACCTCCTTTTTTCTGCTGGTCACACCTCTCTCTATACAGCCTAGCAACCTTCTCGCTACGGCCACCGCCTTGTTGCACTGTTTCATAGGCTTTAGGTCCTCAGATACTATCACCCCAAGATCCCTCTCCCCGTCCGTGACTATCAGGCTCTCCCCACCTAACACATATGCCTCCCTTGGATTTACTCCCTAAGTGCATCACTTTGCATTTCTTCGCATTGAATTTTAATTGCCAAACATTAGACCATTGTTCCAGCTTCTTCAGATCTTTTTTCATGTTTTCCACTCCCTCCGGGGTGTCCACTCTGTTGCAAATCTTGGTGTCATCCGCAAAAAGGCAAACTTTACCTTGTAACCCTTCGGCAATGTCACTCACAAATATATTGAACAGAATGGGCCCCAGCACCGATCCCTGAGGCACTCCACTACTCACCTTTCCCTCCTCCGAGCGAACTCCATTCACTACCACCCTCTGGTGTCTGCCCGTCAACCAGTTCCTAATCCAGTTCACCACTTCGGGTCCTATCCTCAGCCCTTCTAGTTTATTCAAGAGCCTCCTGTGGGGAACCGTGTCAAAAGCCTTGCTGAAATCTAAGTAGATGACGTCCATAGCACGTCCTTGATTTAATTCTCCCGTCACCCAGTCAAAGAATTCAATGAGATTCGTTTGGCATGACTTCCCTTTGGTGAAACCATGTTGTCTTGGATCTTGCAACTTATTGGCTTCCAGGAAATTCACTATCCTTTCCTTCAGCATGGCTTCCATTACTTTTCCAATAACCGAAGTGAGGCTTATCGGCCTGTAGTTTCCAGCTTCTTCCCTATCCCCACTTTTGTGAAGAGGGACCACCTCCGCCATTCTCCAATCCCTCGGAACCTCTCCCGTCTCCAAGGATTTATTAAACAAATCTTTAAGAGGACCCGCCAGAACCTCTCTGAGCTCCCTCAGTATTCTGGGGTGGATCCCGTCCGGCCCCATGGCTTTGTCCACCTTTAGCTTTCCAAGTTGTTCATATACACTCTCTTCCGTGAACGGTGCTCTATCCACTTCGTTTTCAGGTGTACTTTTGCCAGTCCCTCTCGGTCCTTCCCCAGGATTTTCTTCAGTAAAAACAGAACAAAAGTATCCATTTAGCAAATTGGCTTTTTCTTCATCATTTTCTACATAGCGTTTTGCTGTATCTTTTAGTCTCACAATCCCCTTTTTAGTCTTTCTCCTTTCACTAATATACCTGAAGAAGTTTTTGTCTCCCCTCCGTACATTTCTAGCCATTTGTTCTTCCGCTTGCGCCTTTGCCAGACGTACCTCTCTCTTGGCTTCTTTCAGTTTCATCCGGTATTCCTCCCCGTGTTCCTCTACTTGAGATTTTTTGTATTTCTGGAACGCTAACTCTTTAGCCTTTATTTTCTCAGCCACTTGCTTTGAAAACCATATCGGTTTCCTTTTTCTCTTGCTTTTATTTACTCTCCTTACATAAAGGTCTGTGGCCCTGTTTATTACTTCTTTTAGCCTGGACCACTGTCCTTCCACTTCTCTTATGTCCTCCCAGCCCATCAGCTCCTTCCTCAGGTATTCTTCCATTTTGTTAAAGTCAGCTCGCTTGAAATCCAGGACTTTGAGTTTGGAGTGGCCGCCATCCACATGAGCTGTTACATCAAAACAAACCGTTTGATGGTCACTGTTTCCCAGGTGTGCAGCCACTCGGACATTTGACACACTATCCCCATTCGTGAGCACCAGATCCAACGTGGCTCCCTCCCTCGTGGGTTCGTTCACCATTTGTCTGAGCAGAGCACTTTGGAAAGCATCCACAATCTCTCTACTTCTTTCCGATTTTGCAGATGGAACCTTCCAATCTACATCCGGCAGATTAAAATCTCCCAACAGCAGCACCTCTCTTTTCTTCCCCAACTTTTGAATATCAGCGATCAGATCTTTATCTAGTTCTTCCAATTGTGTCGGGGGTCTATAGACAACACCCACGTGGACCAAGGTTCTATCCTCTCTTTTTAAGGTGATCCATATTGCTTCTTCCTTTCCCCACTTCCCTGTCATTTCAGTTGCTGCGATATCATCTCTCACATACAGAGCTACTCCTTCACCTTTACGTCCCTCTCTATCCTTCCTAAAAAGATTATAGCCTGGTATGTTTACATCCCATTCATGGGAACAATGGAGCCATGTCTCTGTGACTGCAACTATGTCCAAGTCAGTCTCCAACATCAGGGCTTGAAGGTCATGAATTTTATTGCTTAGACTGTGAGCATTTGTGGTCATTGCTTTCCAACTACATTTCCTAGTATGTGTTTTGGGTTTAGTGATTTGTGAGTGTCTTTTGTCTTTGGGTACCTTCTCCTCTTTTTGTTCCCTCTTCTTTGCTTTTTCTTTTTTTCTGCTTCAATTTTAGTTTCAGGAACATCACAGTGCTGTAGTGGAGCAAAAGAATTTTGTAGTGGCAACACTTGTGCGGGTGGATGCTTCTGTGTCACATGACGAATTCTGCCTGAGCCTACTGTGAGCCATCTGTTCCTTTGTGGTTTTATTCTCTGAGGCAGTGGTGAGAAGTTATGATTCTGCACAGTCCTATAAGTTGCTTTAATTGCATCTAATTCTTGCATTACTTTATATAGCTCTTGTTTTAAAGTAGATAGCTGAAGGCAGATAGGACAAGCTTTAAGTTTCCAGATGATTGGCCTTGAAACCAAAGCAGCACAATTATTGCAGAGAATAAAAGTCATCCTGATTGGTTGAAATGGGTATGAACAGGTGTACTATGTTGGAGTATCTGCCTGCAAGACTGCCTGTGTATGACTGTGGAGTAAAGTTAATAAGGTTTGGTTTGTCTATAAATGAGTGGACAACCCTGGGGTGGGTGGGATTATAAGTCCCAATGGGTCAGCTTAAGTGCTGCTATCAAGGGAATTCTCTAGTTGAATGGACCAAAATGGTAGTGTCTGATCCAGCACTTTACAATTTATTATACTTTTAAAACTGCCCTAAGATATTAATAACTTTCCTTTTAAATAAATCTAGATATTGGCAATAATTATAGCAGTGTCAGCTATGTAAAAATGCCCCTCCCCTCTATCAGAGTTTGGCAGGAACAGAAAGAAAGAAAATAAGACAAAGAGAGGTTTCCCAGTGCTAATTAAATTGATTAAGCAACAAGCCTTAAAAAGTTTAGACAATATCAGGTAGGTTTCTCACCTAATGCCAGTCAATTTGAGAAGAGTATGGGATTTAGGAGTCAGAATAAACCTGTCCTTTTTGTAGGAGCTTGGTTCAGTCCCAGCACCTGGAAGGTGGAAGTAAGAGTGGAATGACCTTTAGTTTGAGTCCAACCCTGCTTGCCCCCAGCTGTGGGGGTGCTTAAGTCCCAATGGGTCAGCTTAAGTGCTGCTATCAAGGGAATTCTCTAGTTGAATGGACCAAAATGGTAGTGTCTGATCCAGCACTTTACAATTTATTATACTTTTTAAAACTGCCCTAAGATATTAATAACTTTCCTTTTAAATAAATCTAGATATTGCCAATAATTATAGCAGTGTCAGCTATGTAAAAATGCCCCTCCCCTCTATCAGAGTTTGGCAGGAACAGAAAGAAAGAAAATAAGACAAAGAGAGGTTTCCCAGTGCTAATTAAATTGATTAAGAGGGTGGCAAAGCAGTGAAATTTCATGGTTTATAATGGGCTAGAAAACCCAGTTCTTTGTTAAGGCCTGTCTGGTGAGTGTCAAAATATTTCATCATTTTGACTTCAAAGGTCTTGCGTTCCTGTATTGTTTTAAAGTTTCCTTTAAGTATTCTTAACATAAAATCATTAGTACAGTGTTCTGGTTTTGTAAAGTGCTGTCCCAGAGGTAACATCCTGGTTGGCACTGGCATTTTTCATATGATGTCTATGTAAATTAAATCCCTTCTTCAGCATCTGGCTTGTTTCTCCGATATAGCACCCTTTGTCACATTTTTTACGTTGGATGACATATAGTACATTGGAAGATGAGCATGTGAAGGATTCCTTTATGTTGAATATTTTTCCTTTGTGAATGACTGCGAGTGAAATGTTTTGGCATAGTTTGCAGCTGGATATATTGCAAGGATGTGTGCCATTATCTTCTTTTTGAGTCTGTGTTGGGAGTTTACTTCTGATTAGCTTGTGTTTTAAGTTGGGTGGCTGTCGGAAGGCCAGCACTGGTGGGGATGGGAATATCTCTTTCAGTAATTCATCCTCCTGTGTTCTCATTTCACCTTTTTGGTTGATGATGATTTTGTACCCAGTCATCTTAAATTGTAGCAATATATGGATGCTATTCAATTCTGGATGAAAAGTAACAGATTAGCTTTAAATTATGACAGAAATTATGCTTATCAGTTGGGCGGGTGGTAGTCTGGTTAGTGCAATACAGCTCCAAAGCTGTTTTGGTGTCTGTTAAACATCAGATTGTTAGTCTTGAAGTTATACTAGATTCACATTTGAATTTTAAATGTAACCACACCTCCAATAGTGGAATGTTCACCTTACTTCACCTTAAACAGTTACCTCAGGTGAACATCATCAAAACGGAGATCAGAGTACATACATGCAAAACTAACCATGCCAGCCTAATCCTGTGAATAGGAGAAATTATCTAAATGATTTTAATTCAGAGACAAGTATTATATTTCAACCATGAATTAAATTTATTTTTAATTTCTCAACAGTTTAGTTTAACTATTCTCAAACAGGCATGTTTGTTCTTGTACAGGTTATACATAAACCTCTAAAGTGAAATCTCACCACAATATTCACAGACATCTAACAGCACATTGTCAGATAAGTATATTTTGGTTTAGTAGGAATTAAAAAAAAAAAAAAAAAACATTAACTTGATTAAACATATATGCAACTCTGGAATTTGATTCTTTGTGATTATCTTCATATTTTTCAGGTAGCACCACCTCACCATACCGCAAAATTGCTAAGTATATATTTTTTGCCTTACTTTTATTCCCACTATATTTTTCTAAGTTATTTTTTCTTTTACTTCCTGTAGAAACATAGGGGCCCGAAGGCGGAAGTGGTCAGTAGACCACCAGGGCACTAGTAGGTAAGGGGATGGGAGCAGGGCGTATCTGCGTGGGGCCTCAGGGGCCTGGGCCCCCGCAGATTTCGCCCTGGACCCCCCTACCGCTGCCAACCCTCCCCCTCCGTTGCTCGCCTACCTTCGCTGGCGGGGGACCCCAACCCCCGCCAGCCGAGGTCCGCGTCCTCCTGCCGCTGCCGGCTGCCTTTTGTCCTTTCATTTTTCCACTGAAGCTGGCGCCGACAAAAGTTTCTTTTGAGTCTGACGTCGCTGCACGTTGTACGTGCAGGACGTCAGACTCAGAAATAGCTTCATTCTGTTTCTGAGTCTGACGTCCTGCACGTACAACGTGCAGCGACGTCAGACTCAAAAGAAACTTTTGTCGGCGCCAGCTTCAGTGGAAAAATGAAAGGACCTCGGCTTGGCTGGCGGGGGTTGGGGGTCCCCCGCCAGCTGACGGAATTCTTTTAAAGGCAGCCGGCAGCGGCAGGAGGACGCGGACCTCGGCTGGCGGGGTTGGGGTCCCCCGCCAGCGAAGGTAGGCGAGCAACGGAGGGGGAGGGTTGGCAATGGCAGCGGCTGGGGGAGGGGGATCGGCAATGGCGGGGGCGGCAGCGGGGGCGGGGGCTATAATGTGCCCCCTCACTCTGGCCCTGGCCCCCCCTACCGCCGCAGTTCAGATACGCCCCTGGATGGGAGTAGAGGTCAGTGTATCCCCCACACCAGTAAACTAAATGGAAAAAAAATCACCAAGAAGCCATCCGTTTTCAATTTGCCCCTCTGCAAACTTCCTTCCCAGCGCACTGTTAGACAAGATGTAGGAGTCATGGCAGCTCCCTGGATAACGTGTCACAACATCCCGGATCCTGAGGTTTGCATCGCACACCGCTTGCACATTCAGCGAGTACCCCATCTTGCGGTTTCGGTACTGCATTTCTTGATCCGCAGGCGGGGTCAAGGCAACATGTGTGCAGTCAATAGCTCCCAGGACATTGGGTATGCCAGCAATCTTGTAGAAGTCCTGCTTGACCCTCCTCTGCTCTGCTGCCCCTGTGGGAAAAGCAATGTGCTTGCGAACACATTTTTTCAGGGCGCGCAGAACCTGAAACATAGTGCAAAGGAGTGTATTGGGTCATGCAGGTTTTATACAGTAAAGGTATGAGAAGGGGGTGTAACAAAGGTGGAGGAGGGAAGAGAGGTGTTGGAGGGCAGAGATGAGGAGAGGGTTTAGCAAAATTAGGAGTAGTACCTGGGCTAGATGTCTTGAAACAGTTGCCTGGTCCACGCCGCTGTTACCCCCTAAAACATGCTGGAATGTCCCTGTGGCAAAGAACTGCAGAACAGTCAGCAGCTTTACCAGGCCAGGTACTGCATGAGATCTAGCAGTGGTTGGGTCGATTTCATCTCTAATTTCATGGTATAGCTCATATATAGCTGTTCTGGACAATCAGCTGTCTCTTTTCCAAGTTGAAGATCCCTAACTTATTTAGCTTTTTCTCATACAAGAAGAGTTCCATCCAGGGGCATATCTGCGTGGGGCCACAGGGGCTTGGGCCCCCGCAGATTTCGCCCTGGACCCCCCCTACCGCCGCCAACCCTCCCCCGCCGTTGTTGTCGCCTACCTTTGCTGGCGGGGGACCCCAACCCCCGCCAGCCGAGGTCCGCTTCCTCCTGCCGCTGCCGGCTGCCTTTAAAAGAATTCCTTCAGCTGGCGGGGGACCCCCAACCCCCGCCAGCCAAGCCGAGGTCCTTTCATTTCTTCCACTGCAGACTGCAAAGCTGGCGCCGAAAGTTTCTTCTGAGCTTTGCAGACTGCAGTGGAAGAAATGAAAGGACCTCGGCTTGGCTGGCGGGGTTGGGGGTCCCCCGCCAGCTGAAGGAATTCTTTTAAAGGCAGCCGGCAGCGGCAGGAGGAAGCGGACCTCGGCTGGCGGGGGTTGGGGTCCCCCGCCAGCAAAGGTAGGCGACAGCAACGGCAGGGGGAGGTTGGCAATGGTGGCGGCGGGGGGGGGGGGGCTATAATGTGCCCCCTCACTCTGGCCCTGGCCCCCCCCTACCGCTGCAGTTCAGATACGCCCCTGGTTCCATCCCTTTGATATGTTTGGTTGCTCTTATTTGAACCTTTTCTATTTTTGCTATATCTTTTTTGAGATACGGCAGCCAGAATTTAATGCAATACTCAAGGTAAGGTCACACCACAGAGTGATACAGAGGCATTATAACATTCTTGGTCTTATTTACTGTCCTTTTCCTAATAATTCCTAGCATCCTGTTTGCTTTTTTTGTCAAAACATAGTAACATAGTAGATGACGGCAGAAAAAGACCTGCACGGTCCATCCAGTCTGCCCAACAAGATAAACTCATATGTGCTACTTTATGTGTATACCTGACCTTGATTTGTATCTGTCATTTTCAGGGCACAGACCGTATAAGTCTGCCCAGCACTAGCCCTGCCTCCCAACCACCGGCTCTGGCACAGACCGTATAAGTCTGCCCAGCACTGAAGGAGGTCAGTCTGAACATTTGTGGGAGGTTGTCAGAGTGTTGGTGTCTGACAAGCGAGGGTGGTGAAAATGCCTCTATCTCCTAGGCAGTAAGAGAAAGGAGAAGAGGAATTGACTGAACCACAGGTTTATCCCAAGTCATTAACTAATTCTAAAACTGAATGGTTATGGAGCTTTGAGTGTGGGAGAAGTGAAACAAGGTGCCCAGGGACTAGCAGCTGTAATACAGCAGGCAGACTGGTTTTCTCTGATACCGTTGGGGAAATAGTACTGTGAATAATCACTTGTTACAAATAAGCAAAAGCAGTTCTCCTAAGGTGATGGATTAGCCCCAATTGTGTGGGTGAAAAAGGACAGCACGGAGAGGTGTCGAGGGAGAGCGGACAGCACTGAGAGGTGTCGAGACAAGAGCGGACAGCACGAAGAGGTGCCTGCTGACAATATGTTATCTTGTGGCTGGTTATTATTAATGGTACTTAAGGCCATCTGATTCACTACGGTCTCTTTGACATTCTTACTTACAAGGAACTTTTTCTTCCCAGTTTGGCTGATATCCTCAAAAGATACCTTATCCTGAACCATGCGTTTTTGAGCGACTGTTGGCCTTCCCCCCATTTTTCTAGTTTAAAAGCTGTTCTAGTTCCTTTTTAAATATTGACGTCAGCAGCCTGGTCCCACCCTGGTTAAGGTGAAGCCCATCAGATCAGAATAGGCTCTCCCTTCCCCAGAATGCTGCCCAGTTCCTGACAAATGCAAAACCCTCATCCCCGCACCCTCGTCTCATCCACGCATTGAGACTCCGGATCTCTTCCTGTTGCTTGGGCCCTGTGCGTGGAACAGGTAGTATTTCAGAAAATGCTACCTTAGAGGATCTGGATTTGAGCTTCCTTCCTAAAAGCCTAAATTTGGCTTCCAGAACCTCTCTCCCACATTTTCCTACGTCGTTGGTACCCACGTGTACCCTGACGGCCGGCTCCTCCCCAGCACTATAAAATCTTGTCTAGGTGCCGTGTAAGGTCCGCCACCTTCACACCAGGCAGGCAAGTCACCAGGCGACCCTCACGTCCACCAGTCACCCAGCTATCTACACGCCTGATGATTGAGGGCCAGATGCACCAAACTTAACGAGCCATTAACGAGCAAGTAGTAAACCCTGGCATGCACTAAAGGCTTCTCCGAGCCATTTTCCGATCACGGTAGCAGCTAACAAATCCGGCACAAAGGTGAGCAGCAGCCAGGAGGGAGAGCAGCGCACAGCCTCTCAGTCAATCACAGCGCGTTTAGCTGACACCAGTGACAGCTCAACGCGCTGTGATTGGCTGAGAGAGACCTGGAGGAGGGAGCTGTGCCTTCTTTTTGGATCCCGGACTAGAGGCTCGATCTCTCCCATTACAGCAGCCGCTGACAGGCTGAAAGTTCTCGGCAGCCGACTGAATCACACACGGAGGGAGGAAGGGAGGGATCAAGCGAGAGAAAGAGACCATCACAGACGGGGAGGGAGCGGGGGCAAGGAGTAGTCACAGAGATAAAGAGACGGTGCTGGGGGGCAGCTAATACACGTCGCTAAGGAATCGGTAAGCAACGAGCATTAACGATTGTTTAGTGCATCTTCCTATGAGTCTCCAACTACAACGGCGGTTTCTGTCTTTCCCCTGTGGGCTGTAAAGAGACATATCCTCAGTGCGAGAGGCTAATACATCCTCTGGTGGGCAGGTCCTGGGTACAGGAGTACTTCCTACTTCACCAGGGCAATGCTCTCCTTCTAGGAGACCTCTCTCCTCCGAAGTAGCACAGGGGCTACCCGGCTGGAGGTGGGACATCTCTACAATATCCCTGTACGTCTCATCTATGTACTGTTCTATCTCCCTCATCTCTACCAAGTCTTGTACTCTAGCCTCGAGAGAACGGACCTGCTCTCTGAGAGCTAGGAGTTCTTTGCACCGGGCACACACATATGACTTCACACCAACTGGGAGATAATCATACATGTGACACTCAGTGCAAAAGACTGGGTAGCACCCCTCTCGCTGCTGGACTACTGACTCCATCTCATTAATATATGAGTATTTCAATATATTAAAACAAGCTACAAAATGAAGGATGTTGAATAGACAAAGTGTCTTTAGGATTTTAATATGATGTATTTTGTTGTTTTGTGATTACTGTTTGGATATACTGAATGTATTGAGACTTTGTGGGAGCAGCACTTGCTTATTACCTTAATTAGAACCCTGACTATAAATGAAGAGCTGCCTCAGGGGCGGGTGGGCAGAGTAAACCAGATCCCTCCTGGAATCCTATCTATTAAGGTACGTTACTCAGAGAACTCCCAGTCAGCCAGCCCCCAAACACAGGAATCACAGTTTTTTAGCTTTGGAGTAGGGCTGAAGGAGGAAAGGGGGGGGGGGGGGGGGGCAGTGCCAGGGCCTTTGGTGGCTGAAGATGTGTGTGTGTAGAGAAGAAAGAAGAAAAGAAAGAAAGCTGTGCAGAGTCATGTGCTTCTGCTTTATATACTTCAAGAACAGAAAGGGATCAAATAACCTCTTCCCTTCCCAGCCAAACTCCAGTTTAATTTCCTGATGCAAGGAAGGTGACCATTTTCATAGGTTCTACTCTTTGAAGTCTCCAGTTTTGGAGCCTCTCTGTCTGGCTTTCATTGTTCTCACAGAGAGCCCTGCTCCCAGATGCCCAGAGAGGACACAGGCAAATGCATTCCAATTCAGATTCAACACAGAAAAAACACACTGCTCATCCTCTCATCCCCAACACAACATGAAACAAACCCACAAATTTAAACACCCAGATTACACCCTCCCCTATCTCAGCCTGAAAATTCTCGGGGTCACAATTACCCTAACCTTACACTCGAGAGCCAAGTGAACTCTACAACCAAGAAAATCTTCCACTCAATGTGGAAACTTAAACACGTGAAACAATTCTTTCTGAGGGAAACTTTCTGCAACCTGATACAATCAACGGTATTAAGCCACGTTGACTATTGCAACAGAATCTATGGCGGATGCAAAGAGCAACTCTTAAAGAACTTCAGACTGCTCAAAACACAGCAGCCAGTCTTATATTTGGAAAGACGCGATTCGAAAGCGCTAAACCCCTCCGATAAAAACTGCACTGGCTTCCAATCAAAGAACGCATAGCTTTCAAAATCTGTACCCTGGCCCATAAAATTATCTATGGCGAAGCCCCGGGATACATGGCAGACCTCATAGACCTCCCAACCAGAAATGCAGTCAGATCAACACGAGCATACTTAAATCTCCACTACCCAAGCTGTAAAGGACTCAAATATAAATCAATTTATGCATCAGCCAAACGTTAAAAATCTAAATCGTTAAAGTACCTAACGATTTTAAAAAAACGAAGAAATGCACCAAAAAAAAAAGTCACACATGCTCAGTTCGGTATTGAAACGTACAATGTATCAAGGAATCACAATACACGTCGGTAATCGGCCCCCTAAATCATGCACAGAGCAGCCAAGCGTTTTGCTGGCTGCTCTGCGCATGCTGCAAATGTCAAAACAAACGAAAAAAAAAGCCACAACACATACACGTGGCTACCCAGTCAGCAAAATACAAAACAAAGGATCAGGAGGGGGCAAGGGCGCTCGTCCGGAGCGTCCTGTATGGATGGCCTTGCCCCCCCCCCCCCGCTGCTCCCCACTTTCCGCCGCTTCCCCCCCCCCACGAAAAAGCAAAATTCTAGCAGTCCCGGTCCCCCTCCCTTCCTGTTCTTCTGTTTTGCAAAAGCTAACTCCGCCTCCCGTCATTCTTCCGCCCCGTGCCCCGCCCGTGCCCCCGCCCCCGCTGCCCCCCCTGAGGTTGACTATGCCGCTCCCCCCCCTCCACCGAGACCCCCCCTCCCTATTACCGACCCGAGCAGCGCTCTCACCTCTTTGTGAAGCGCTGCACAGGCAGGAAGATCTGTTGTGTTGGTCGCAGAGTCTCCATGACGTCTCTTCTTCCCTGGCCTAGGCCCGCCCTACTTCTGACGTAGGTTACTTAAGATTTTTCCTAGCACAGAGCTGTCCTAACGAGAGGTCCAGACCTCTCGTTAGATTTCCTGCCTTTTTCCTGCGTAAAGGCAATCGGAAAAGGTTAGTGCATCTCGTTTCAATGGGGTTTTTACACTAATTGCTCATCTCCATTCCGTTTTCGTTAGCTGCTAGCTTCCTCGGTAAAAGCCCTTTGATGCATGCAACGGATCAAAGTTTCCTCGTTGGAGGGTCATTAAAGGCTCATTAAGCTTTAGTGCATCTGCCTCTTAATGTGGACAAATGCAAAGTGATGCACATTGGGAAGAATAGTCCAAATCATAATTACTTGATGCTGGGTTTCTCCTTAGGAGTCAGCACTCAAGAAAAAGATCTAGGTGTCATTCTAGACAATACTCTGAAATTTTCTGCGCAATGTGTGGCAGTTGCCAGAGCCGGTGATGGGAGGCGGGACTGGTGGTTGGGAGGTGGGAAATACTGCTGGGCAGACTTGTACGGTCTGTGCTATGAAAAAGGCAGGTACAAATCAAGGTAAGGTATACACATATGAGTTTATCTTGTTGGGCAGACTGGATGGACCATGAAGGTCTTTTTCTGCCGTCATCTACTATGTTACTATGTTATGTTAATATGTAACCCGCTGCAGTAAGGGCCTCAGCGAGCATCAAAAACACACGCTGACACTAGTGCAGGCCCTCTTTTCCCGCAGCTTAGAAAAGGACCCCTGGGTGTACCTTATTTTGCTCTGGTCTCAGTCATTTTTTTTTTTTAAGAGTGGGGTTTGTACTGTTTCAGGCATCTGAAATGACATTTCTCACTCCAAAACATTTTTTTTTCCCTGTGACTCGGAGTGCACAGTATTTTCCAAGAATGCATATTCTTCCACCCATCAGAACGAGTGTGTACTATTGGAAAATAGTATGCACCCTTTCTAATATTTACCAAAAGAGAAAAAGGAAAATAAAAAAAATTTGGGCTGCACACTCCTAATTATTTCATAGTTTGGTGATACAAGAAACGCTCTTAGGCTATATAGCCAGACCTTTAACAATGGAGAATTAAAGGTGTCTGTTCTACTCAAACCGTTTTCAGAAGGAATTAGGAGCACTGGTTCCCAAACCTGATCCCGGAGGCACCCCAACCAGTCATATTCAGGATATCCACAATGAATATTCATGAAATAGATCTGTATGAGGTGCAGGCAGTGCATGCAAATCTGCCATAAATATTCATTGTGGATATCCTGAAAACCGCAAATGTTGATATCCTGCAAACTAAACGTTTGCAGCGAAATTTAAATTCACACCGATGTTCCCGGCTTGCCTAAACGTTTTTCATCGAGGAGAGGTCCATTTGTTTGACACAGTGGATGAGGCACAGAAATTGGTGACTGGGTTAAACCTAACTGAGACATCGACAGATACTCCTCAGCCTTCAAGATGAACTCGATATACAGATCACTCACCTTGGAGTATGGCCGACGCCATTTTGAGGTGCATAAGTATACTTTAGAAAATGATCTCCATCTTTTTGCTGCAGTGTGGAATTTGACTGATATGTCTAAAGTCTATATTTCACTTTATTGGGGGAACTGGCAGTGTTGATAGCAGGATATGGCAGAGACAGTGTGACTGGGCATCAATTCAGAAAACTGCCTTTTCCATTCTCTTTAACTCACTAGTTATAATCTCTGTTGCCTATTGCATACTTCAATTTGGTGAAGCTCTACACTTAACGTAACATATCTAGGGATATTGGGGATGTGAACTGATCACTGCTAAACTGTCTTGTTTTTGTTGTGGAACTCTATAGCGGGATTTGGTAATGCTAATGGCTGGCTATGATATGGCCACTGAGAAGGGGATTTCATACAGGAATCCGCTTTATCAAAGTTATGGGTACTGCAAGATACTGCAAAATTATATTTTTCTTTGCCAGCAGTATCAGATTTGTAAGATCACATGTCCTGTCTGTTCCATAATTCTTTAAGCGACATGCTGGGAGATACTACAGCTGAATGGCTCAACATACTACCATGTCTTGTTTTTAAGTACGAGTCTATAAAATAGAATCTAGTAGGTTTGCGGACAGGATATGGCAGGGGCCATGTGGAGGAATGCCTTTTTGATATTAATGCAGTTGAATGACACATATTTTGTGCTTTCTTCGTGCTTTTCTTCTCTGCTTTTATTTTAAGGTAGTGGTTCTCTCCCCATTTGTGTTATCTATATTACTTGTTATATAAGTTTATGGGCGGCATTCTACGTTCAATGCCGCAAAAATGGGGATACTGCAACTAAGTAATGCTTTTACACCAAAAGGTTTTGTATTATAGAGTGGAGCTACATATTAGGAGTCTAAGGGCCATGTTTACTAAGGTAAAATTATGTATCATACCTGATAATTTTCTTTCCATTAATCATAGCTGATCAATCCATAGACTGGTGGGTTGTGTCCATCTACCAGCAGGTGGAGATAGAGAGCAATCCTTTTGCCTCCCTATATGTGGTCATGTGCTGCCGGAAACTCTACTACTACTACTACTATTTAACATTTCTAGAGCGCTACAAAGTGTACGCAGCGCTGTACAAACTCCTCAGTATGTCGATATCAAAGCTCCATCCGCAGGACTCAGCACTTAGAGAATTACACCCACAAAGGGACACTCTGCCCAGCTCACCACCGCTGAAACGGGGGAGGGGAATTAACCCAGCTCATCCCCACACAAGTGGGGGAGGGGAATCCGTCCAGCTCATCCCCGCGGAGCGGGGGAGGGACACCACACCCGCCGATGCGGGGGGATCTGGCTTATCCTGCAACCGCAACCGCGGGAGGAGCTGACTGATCCTAACACCGCCGAAGCGGGAGGGGTACAAAGCTGCCCTACAGCCGCACGAAGCGGGAGGGAGTGCCGGCAGAATTTATGTCTCAATCCAGCCCCGTAAAACGGAGGGGAGAGGAATGCAGCAGCTCACTGTAACACAAACTCGTCTCAACTCTTGAAGGATCCAAGTGAAAAAACTTGAACACGAAGTCCTCCTGAAGTAACTGAAGACTAAACTTGAACCTAAAATTCAACCAGAATATAAACAGTACAGATATCTGGGAGGGGCTATGGATTGATCAGCTATGATTAATGGAAAGAAAATTATCAGGTATGATACATAATTTTACCTTCCATATCATCAAGCTGATCAATCCATAGACTGGTGGGATGTACCGAAGCAGTACTCACCCAGGGCGGGACATTGAAATCCCTGACCGCAACACTGAGGCTCCAAACCGGGCCTCCGCCCGAGCAGCCACAGTCAAGCGGTAATGCTTGGAGAATGTACGGGCCGATGCCCAAGTTGCCGTCTTGCATATCTCTTCCAAGGAGACGGACCCGGCCTCTGCCATCGAGGCCGCCTGAGCTCTTGTGGAGTGAGCCTTCAGCTGGATAGGCGGCATCTTCCCCGCGGCCACATAAGCCGCTGCAATGGCTTCCTTGACCCATCTTGCCACTGTAGGCTTAGCAGCCTGCAGACCCTTACGAGGACCTGCAAACAGGACAAACAGATGATCCGATTTCCGGAAATCATTGGTCACTTCCAAGTATCTGATGATGACACGTCTCACATCCAGATATTTGAGAGCAGAGTACTCCTCTGGGTAGTCCTCCCTACGAAAGGAAGGGAGACAGAGCTGCTGATTCACATGGAAGCGAGAAACAATCTTGGGCAGGAAGGAAGGCACTGTGCGAATAGTCACTCCTGCCTCCGTGAACTGCAGAAAAGGCTCTCGACATGAGAGTGCCTGGAGCTCGGAAACTCTTCTGGCTGAAGTGATAGCCACCAAAAAGACTGCTTTCAATGTCAGGTCTTTCAGAGATGCCCTCGACAAGGGTTCAAAAGGCGGCTTCTGCAATGCTCTTAGCACCAGGTTGAGATTCCACGCAGGCACCACAGAGTGCAGAGGAGGGCGCAGGTGATTAACTCCTTTGAGAAAGCGCACCACATCTGGCTGAGAAGCCAGGGAAACACCCTTCAGGCGGCCCCTGAAGCAAGTCAGAGCCGCTACCTGGACTTTAAAGGAACTGAGCGACAGGCCTTTCTCCAGACCTTCTTGCAGGAACGCCAACACTGAAGAAATTGGAGCAGTGAAGGGAGAAAGTGAGCCTGCTTCACACCACACTGCAAAGATACGCCAAACCCTGGCGTAAGCAGTAGAAGTAGAGCGCTTCCTCGCTCTCAGCATAGTGGCGATGACCTTGTCTGAGAAGCCCTTCTTTCTCAGACGCTGCCACTCAATAGCCAGGCCGTAAGACCAAAGGGGGAGGGATCCTCCAACACCACGGGACCCTGATGAAACAGGCCCTGCTCCACTGGCAGTCGCAGAGGATCGTCGACTGAGAGCCTGATCAAGTCCGCATACCAGGGACGTCTGGGCCAATCCGGACCCACCAGGATTATCCGGCCCGGATGCTTTGCCACCCGGTCTAGCACCCTGCCCAGCATGGGCCAGGGCGGGAACACATAGAGAAGCTCTTGTGTCGGCCACTGTTGGAGAAGAGCATCTACTCCCAGGGATCGAGGGTCCCGTCCTCTGCTGAAAAAGCGCGGCACTTGGCAATTGGCCGATGACGCCATCAGATCTAGGCTCGGCTGGCCCCAGCGCTTCGTGATGTCCAAGAACGCCTGAGCCGATAGTTGCCACTCTCCGGGCTCCAAGGTATGGCGACTGAAAAAGACCGCCTTGACATTCATGACTCCAGCAGTGTGGGCCGCTGACAGCTGTTCCAGGTTCGCTTCCGCCCACTGGCATAGATTCATGGCCTCCTTGGCTAGAGGGGCGCTCTTGGTACCTCCCTGGCGGTTGACATAGGCCACAGCCATGGCATGCCCGACAGGACCCGTACTGGCTTCAAGGCCAGTACCGGGATGAACTCCAAAAGCGCCAACCGAATGGCTCTGAGTTCCAGGAGGTTGATAGACCACTTTGCCTCTGCAGGAGACCAGAGCCCCTGCGCTGTCCTTCCCAAACAGTGGGCTCCCCAGCCCGACAAAGAGGCGTCCGTCGTGACGACAATCCACTCTGGGGTCACCAGAGGCATTCCTGCAGACAACTTGACTGTCTGCAGCCACCAGCTCAGCGCCTTGCGCACTGCTGGGTCCAAGGGAAGGCGCACAGCATAATCCTCCGACAACGGAGTCCAGCGCTGCAGCAGAGAGAGTTGTAGTGGTCTCATATGAGCCCTGGCCCAGGGCACTACTTCCATCGTGGCCGTCATAGAGCCCAACAGCTGCACATAGTCCCAAGCCCGAAGAGGAGAGGCTACTAGGAACTAGTCCACCTGAGCCTGATTGTCTGGCAGGAACACTCTGCCCACTTGGGTGTCGAATCGAACTCCCAGATACTCCAGGGACTGAGTCGGGTGCAGCTGGCTCTTCTCCCAGTTGATGATCCATCCCAGGGAGCTCAAAAGAGCAACTACCCGGTCCACAGCTTTGCCGCACTCTGCTTAAGAGGGGGCTCGGATCAACCAGTCGTCCAGATAAGGATGGACTTGTACTCCTTCCTTTCGCAGGAAGGCCGCTATGACCACCATTACTTTGGAAAAGGTCCGCAGAGCAGTAGCCAACCCAAAAGGGAGGGCTCTGAACTGGAAGTGTCGTCCCAGGACTGCAAAACGCAGAAAGCGTTGGTGAGGAGGCCAGATGGGAATATGCAGGTACGCTTCCTTGATGTCCAAGAAAGCCAAGAACTCTCCTGCCTTCACTGCCGCTATAACAGAGCGGAGAGTCTCCATGCGAAAGTGCCGCACTTTCAAGGCCCGATTGACCCCTTTGAGGTCGAGGATAGGCCGGACAGAACCTCCTTTCTTTGGTACCACAAAGTAAATGGAGTAACGTCCCTTGCCAATCTGATTTTCTGGCACCGGAACGACCGCCCCCAGGCGGATCAGGTTGTCCAAGGTCTGCTGCACTGCCACAGCTTTGACCGGAGACTTGCAGGGAGAGAGTACAAACCCGTCTCTTAAGGGTCGGCAGAACTCTAGCTTGTAGCCGTCTCTGATGACTTCCAGCACCCAAGCGTCTGAAGTTATTGTGGTCCACTCGCCCAGAAACGAGGACAGCCGTCCTCCAATCAGCACTGGGGCGAGGACCAAGGCCCCGTCATTGGGTACGAGACCCTGGGGGAGGACCGGAGGGAGCACCTCCGGGATGGCGGTCTCTGCGAAAGGAATGCTGCTTGGGGGAGAAATTCCTCTTGAAGGAAGAGGGGGCAGAGGAGCCCGACCTGCCCGGGCGGTACCGACGGGCTTCCTGAAACCGTCCTCTGGAGGTACCGGGGCGAGTACTAGCCCGAGCCCTGACCTCTGGTAACTTCTTGCCCTTAGACGTGCCGAGATCAGTCACGATTTTGTCCAGCTCGACCCCAAAGAGCAGCTTGCCTTTAAAAGGCAATCTAGCCAGGCGGGATTTAGAGGCGTGGTCAGCAGACCAATGCTTCAGCCAAAGCCACCGCCGCGCAGAGATGGTCTGAGCCATGCCTTTAGCTGAGGCTCTCAAGACATCATACAGCAAGTCTGCCAAATAGGCTAAGCCCGATTCCAGGGCCGGCCAATCAGCCCTCAAGGAATGATCCGAGGGGGAAGCCCGCTGCACCATAGTCAGGCACGCCCTGGCCACATAGGAACCGCAAACTGAGGCCTGCAAACTTAAAGCAGTCGCCTCAAAGGACGACCTTAAGGCCGCCTCCAATCTTCTGTCTTGGGCGTCCTTTAGGGCCGTGCCACCTTCCACCGGCAACACCGTTTTCTTAGTCACCGCAGTGATTAAAGAATCCACGGTAGGCCACAGATAGGCCTCACGTTCACTTTCAGGTAAAGGATAGAGGCGGGACATAGCCCTAGCCACTTTGAGGCTCGCTTCCGGGACATCCCATTGAACCGAAATTAAGGTGTGCATGGCATCATGCACGTGGAAGGTTCTAGGCGGGCGCTTCGTCCCCAGCATAATGGCAGAGCCAACAGGGGCTGAGGGAGAGACGTCCTCCGGAGAGGAAATCTTCAAAATGCCCATGGCCTGCACTAACAGGTTGGGCAAATCCTCTGAGCTAAAAAGCCGCGCTGCAGAGGGGTCATCCGCTCCAACCGAGCGGGGATCCGTCTCCTCCAAGGAATCCGCAAAGGACCGTTGGGAGAACTCAGATACGCTGCCCTCATCTACATCGGAGGAGGCAAAGTCCTCCAAGGCCTGGGAATCAACCCGAGGGCGTTTACCTCCGGGGACCTCAACCTCTTTACCAGACGAGGGAGCAGGGGCAGCGTTCTGCATAAGGAAGGCCTGATGCAGCAGCAAAACAAACTCGGGGGAGAAACCCCCCCGACTGTGCACTTCCGCAGCCTGGGCTACGCCCTAGACGCACCCTCAACCGGCGCTCGCAAGAGCGGGGGAGAGACATGCTGCGCATCCAAGATGGTGTCCGGCGCGACACTCCGCGAAGGAGCCGCGCGGGAAGAACGGCGCTTAACTTTAGCCGCTCCTGTGCCGTCACCCAAATTAAGGGCGTTCATGGCATTAATGTCTCCTACCTCAAGGGCGGCCCAAGAAGAAGCCGTCCGAGCCGCGTGGCTGGCCAAGATGGCGGAGGCGAGCAGCGGGGGATGGGCATTTATGGCGGGAAAAACCGCCACGCCGGAGGAAGGACCGGGACACTCATCGGTCACGAAACTGTCACCCAACAAGGGCGAATCAGACTTTAAGACCCCCGCATCCCCTCTAGAAGCGCAGAAGCGATCCGGGGAGCGACTCTGAGCGCCCTCGCCCTCCGACGCCATATGCCACGTGGAGATCAATCGGGGAACCCCCTGCCCGCTATAAAAAGGTAAAAAAATTACCTGCTTTCCGCTCCGAGCTGTAACGACCTGGTGTCCCAGTGAGTAGCTGCAATAAACGTTTAAATAAACGTCGAAATAAACGCCTTTAAGGATGTTCAAAATTTTTTTTTTTTAACGGAGCCAGCGGGAGGGGGGAGAAAAGGAGGGACCTGGCGCCACCAGGTTTGCACTTGCTCAAGAAGAGCCCTCAACCCCAGGCACTCAACAAAACCTAAAAATTAGGCTTGGAGGCCTAGCCAGAGCTGCTGCTGTGTATGACCACCACCTGCTGAGATAGAGAACATACTGAGGAGTTTCCGGCAGAACATGACCACATATAGGGAGGCAAAAGGATTGCTCTCTATCTCCACCTGCTGGTAGATGGACACAACCCACCAGTCTATGGATTGATCAGCTTGATGATATGGAAGCTGCGTTATAGGCTCAATAGCGTTTTTAGTATGCGTTAACCATGTACGCATGTTAACTGTGTATGTACCGACAATATCCCTATAAGCGCCTACATGGTTTGCGCGTGTGCTAATTGTAGGCACATTAAAAACACTAACGCACCTTAGTAAACAGGGCCCTAAAATTGTTCTCTTCCAGTGTGGGGTGTTTTGGGGTAGTAGAGTGTCAATCATGTGCGAGCTCGATGGGGTGGCCCAGTAATTTTCAGGAGGAAGATAATTGGGAGGGACAACAGGGTTGGATAGGTTTGGACATGCCATTTTTTTTTTTTGTTGGCACAGGGATGTGTGTGTGGAAGGTGGATGTGCTGGGCTACTTGGGTACCTATCTAACACTATTACTGGGCTATGGGAGGGGGCCAAAGGCTGGGACAGCTCTCTCTCTTTTTCTCTACATGTACTGCTTTGTCTAGACCGCTAAATGTTGTATAATTATGGTACAGCCAGAGACCCCCCCACTGGAATGGTGGCGGGCCCAGTCATAGAGCTCAGGCCATTACAGACCTTGGCTGAGTCAGAAATCTGATGGCTGACATAACTGGGAGCTTACTGGAAAAGTATGGCCTAGTTTGTAGCCCGGATTGAGGCTTAAAAGTTAAGTCAATAGATATGGAAACAAAATGGAGGATTTCAGCACAAAATGGAAGCCCGTATCTGTTACAAAGTGGAATTTTCTCTGTAATGTAAGTTAGAAAAACAAGTTGAGAAATGAGTGAGTCATAGCAGGTGCAAAGAAAATAGGGAACTAGCTGTCCAAGAGTGGAGGGAGACTTTCCTGTGAGCAGGATAGGCGTAGCTGGATGCAGGGTCTTGCTTAAGATTTGTGGTCAAGCGAGCTAAAGACAAAACCATGTTAGCAAGATAGAAGCTACTCATTAGCATGAGCCAATCAGTGACAACCATGACATTAGCATAGATCCAATCAGGTATATCTACTGTCATATTACCCATATCCTGAGGGCACCTATAAAAATCAGGGTATTTCCTGGTTTAAGTTAGAGAGAAAAGGGTTGCCACTCTCTCTCCAAGGGAAACCAATGTGTCCAGCAGAATTGACAAATTACCTAATTGCTTTCCCTTGTAAAACCTCTAATTGGTAAAAGGAATTCTAAAAGATTAGCAAATAATTAACCCCTGTTTGCAACTTATTATATTCCTATAATTAATTGATTGTACATGCCTGTTGTCAATCACTGATTTGACTTGTACCTTGGCAAATAAACTCCTCATTCCAAATTATGATTTGTGGGCTTCACTTAATGATGAAAGACTGTAAGTATAAACGCTTTAGCTGTATCAGGCTATCATTCGCTGCATTGTATAACCTGTAGCCTAAATCCAGTTTGTCATAAGGCTGGTATCTATTCCTTGCCAGTGCTGAGAGGCGGACTAATGTCTCTCTTAGTGGCAATTCCTTTTAGAACTTCACAACACCTTGATTACCCCAGTACTAATGCTATTTAGAGATGGAGTCAGATTTAGGTCACTCCAGCCTTCTTGGGGGGGCTCGGGACCCCTCAATTCTCAACATTGGTGACCCAGCGTTCAATTTAAACATGGCACCAGAATTTTTGTCAAAGTGGGTGTTGATTATAGCTCTTGACTAAAATTCTGTTGTTTTATCTTCCAATTGATTGCTGTCCCTCATAGAGATCCGGGCTCATTTCCTCTGTGCTGTACTTAAACCTCTGAGAGGTACTTAACCTCTACCTTTCATGCTCTCTGATTCTGTTTCTGGCCAATATTGATTTCTCCCCATCCCTGTTAGAAACTGTCCTGATGTGTCTTTGTGAAAGATTTATAGTTTAAATCTTACAAATCTTTGCCAGCTTTCTAGCTGTACGTTGGCATTTTCTGCTTCACATTTAAAACTGCGTAGTAAGTCTTGCTTCCTTATCTTTCTGTTACTGCCAAGCTCTATGGGCACTCTTTCCCCCCCTTTTCCTTCCTGTCATACAGCTTTATACTTGATAAATCACACTTATTTCTATGCCTGCCTGCTTTGGAAACCCCCGTCTGAAACTTTCATGATATTATAAATCTCCACTTGAGAAGTCCCGGTCTGTATTCCGTCTCTGTTCCCCGTAGGCACTTTAGCTGCACTTCTGGGTTTAATTTTCGCTGCATAGCATAATTTTTGGCTGCATTTATAAACTGCTGTTTTATTTTTGCTTTCTAAAACTGTTTCTGAGACTTTCAGAATTAAGATGCTTTATTTGGCAATCTAATCTGTTGCCCGGTTTCGTTAAAACTCGGAGACAGGGTTTTTTTTTTGGTTTTATGCTGCAAGAGACAGCCTGGTAGATCTTATCGTGATCCACAATGTGGTTATAAAGTTTTAAAAGGTTGCTTCTTTTCCCTTAATAGAAGAGTTCTCAATACTAAATCTTATCTCTATTTCTCCTGCGTACTTCCTGAGAACACTTTCTCTGTTGCTACATGGTTTTTCTTACTGCGTCATATTTTTTCACTTCCCTTTTCTCTGTAGAAACTGTTTCTAAGATGTTCATTATTGCTTGGCAACAGTTTCCGCTGATTGTTTCCTGTTTCACTGAATCTATTGGCAGTCTGTCAGCCTCCTCCTATGTCCCTTACATTCTATTTTTCAAGTGGGTAGAGCCCCTGCCATTGCTGCATGTATTTTATGGTTTCTGCATTTATCCCTTAGCTGGTGATTGTTTTTGCAATTTTTTCAGCAGGTGCCTAGCCGTCCTTCATATTAACACTTTGTTCTCTTACATACTCTCCTCCAGCACTGCCCCTGGTTGCTCTGTCTCACAACTCTCACTCTATCCCTTGCTATTCCTTAATTCAGCTTAAATAAGACTTGCTCACCATGCTGTTACAGGGCTTTTAAAATTTATTTTGTGTATATCTCATGGACTGCTTATTGATTGGTATGTTAAATCCATTTCTCTGAGCTATCTGCCAGCGTTAAGTTTAGCTCAGCCTTATACAACTGCTTACTCATTGGTTTGCAATGCTTGTCTATCAATCTCTAAGTCCCACCCACTTCCCTGTTTAGTGCATGTCACTTTTCTTTCAGACTTTAAGGCTAGAATTGCAGTGCTCGTTTTTGTATTTTGATTTCTGGCTGAAGCTGCACAACTTTTTTCCCTAAATTTCTTCTCTTACTATGGGTCCAACTGCATGACTGAATTTATTTATACTGTTTGCCCTTGCATTGCAGGCTTCTTTACTGTCAGCTGTTCCGTTCTAATGCTTTTGAGTTTCCTTCTTGTGATTTGTTGAGTGGAAAATATATTGTCTAGTGAATGATGAACGTGGAATTTTTCACATTTTTTTGTTCTGGCTAATGTGTTCCAACTAATGGCTCCTTTATGGTTGTACCTTCCCCCATGAGCTTACATGTGTTTAGTTTTGCTTTAAAATATTTCTTTTTTTTATTCTTTTTTATTTTACCACCTCTGAAGTAGGTTTCAGGGGCTCTTCCCTGGGATATGCTATACTTTTATTATTTTCTTAGGTACCAGTGTCACGCTATAACCATTGGGTTTGATATCGATGCCTGGGGCTTACACCCATCTGAGGGTCAGAGACCCTTCGATGGATGACGGTATTTTAATTGTTAGATTTTGAGCAGAATTCCATTCCATTTTCGGAGTGGCCTGCTTCCACTATTTTGGCTTATTGCCCGCATAGGAGTTACCTGGTACAGATGCGCGCTGGGGATATAAAGAGACGTCTAAAATCCTTAAGTTGCAAGTTTGGACTGGTTGACGAGGGCCTTTTCCATATTTATGGACGGTTAGTTGCAATGTGGGATGCTTCCTAACCATACATTTTTTTTTTAGGACGGTTAGTTGCAATGTGGGATGCTTCCTAGCCATAAATTTTTGAATGCTTTGTTGTAACCGGGATGCTTCCAAAGCTTTGGAGGCCCATTGGGATGGTTAGTTGTAACCGGGATGCTTCCTAATCAGCGAAAGCCCATTGGACCGCTGCTCTTCGACTCAGGAGACCTTATTCGCAGGTTTTTTTGGGTTCTTTCGGGAGTTGTGCCACTGCCCCTTTTTGGGGGCTCTATCATGGGTTGCAGCCCATGGCCAATAGTAACTGGGATGATTCTTGGCAGGCAGTAGAAACTGGGTTCGTTCCTGCCTTTAGAAGCACACTCTGGAGAGTAGTATTTATTGAATTGGTAGAGTAGGATACATACAGTACGTTAGCTGACACTAGGTATTTCTTCACTTATACACTGACTCTCTAGGTACATTTCTGTTTGCAGTTTTTGTCTTGCTTTCTCCTAATGTCACTTGCAGTCAAAGCGTGGAGCTTTCCGCCAATTGGTAATTTTTATTTTGAGTCCCTTTGTTGGAGTACATTAGCAGATGCGTGAGTATGATTGTGTTATGTTTCTGCATGTTTTACTATCAGGATAATCATTGCATGTTTTTGTAACCTGTTAGCACATTATCATTTCTAGGTCTCCTTGTTATCCCTGAAGCTGCCTTTTGAACCACTGACCTTGTACCAGGTTCTAGGTCTGGTCAATATATATATATTACTACTCTAGTTCATTTTTCTATAGCAGATTACAGGTCTGAAGCTTATTTGTAGACCACTTGCTCACTAGGTCCTGTTATTATACATATTGGGTGATGTTGTTCACTACCCATTATGTCATATCTTCCTCTCCGCATCCAACACCAGATACTGGTGATCTGACATCTATTCAGATCTCTGGTAAGGACTTACTGAAACAGACCTTTCTATTTTGCGGTTGACCTCCCTATGCCACCGAGAGTTCGGAAGGGGGCAGTGATCCCGCCAACTGTTCTCTTTCTCAATTGATTTTCTGCGCTGGAGATTACATTGCACGAATCGTGAGTATATTTTCATTTATTGCATGAGTTACTATTAAGCTTGCCGTTATATACTTTCATGGCCTGTTGGATTAGCTCTAATTTAAATATTTTATTTTACCAAATTTAGGATTAAGATTTTGTCCTTAATACACAGGGACACCTCTGTATGTGGGACAATAACTGTGTAGGTGTATGAGTGTGGTTTTCCTTTTCTGTCTGTGTGCTGTGACTTGTGATTGGCTACTGGAATATTTATTTTTATGTTTTTTGTTTTAAAACCCTAAACAATTCCTTAACCGTGCACAATTCCAATGATTGGTTTTGAACTACATTTAGAAATATCTTGCTTCCTCTTCTGAACTTTAACTTTTCTACTTATCAGGATTAGGTTACTGTTTTAATTTTATGTCTATATGTTCCCATGTGTCCTGTGATAAATGGCATAAATTACACCAGCTAATTATTAAGGAATCATTTCTTTATTTTTAAATTACTGCTCTAAGGTTACCCCGAGAGATTGCCTATCAACTGCAGTGGTAGTGAATCTCAAAGGAGTGTTTTTTTCCAGGATTGTATATTATTTCATGTAAGCAAGTTTGTTTAATTTGTGACATGATATTAAATAGATTGTTGTTATTTACTTCCGGTAAATTGCTTTCACTAGAAATGCAAGTACTTTTTAGTTTTAATTTTATAGGTGTGTGTCCAGGTATGTGTTCTTTGAAAATTGCATAATTATTCCAGATATTTACTATAAGAGGTTCTATATTATATGCCATCTAAAACACTGTTTATTTGTGACGTTGTTTAAAATAACTAGTGCTGATGTTCACTTCCTGGCTCTTTATTGGGGATGTGTTCCGTAAGAATGAATTAACTGTTTTAATTTCTTCTTTTCACGTCTTATCTACTACTTTCAAACTTCCTTCCCTGCCTCTTAAAGATTTATAGTTTTAAGATATATTATTGTATAGAGTTCCAGCATTTTTGGTTCTCAAACCCCAAATGGCGCAGTTAAATTTCATTTCCGGATTCCATAATACTACAGTGCCTGCCTTATTATCTATGCATTAGGGTTTAGAGATTAACCCTTGCATAACATAACTAACTGGTAAATCAGAACTAAAGAAATTCAGGTTGCTATTATTTCAGAGCTATGTTCAGATAAGACTAGCTACAATTGCTAACTTCCTTTTTATTGAGAACCGTACCTCTGGAAGCAGATAAAGTAATAACCTTCTTTTCCTCCTTTTCCTCTCCTGAAGTATTAATTCTATGAAGACTAATTACACCAGCATGAAGTTTTAATACGAAAACTTGAACTTACAGTTTTTGTTTGATGTATAGCCCTATTTTCAGTCACCATAATGTCCAATGCTTGCAGTGAGCAGTAAACTCAAATTAGACACAGGAAACACCGTTATTTTGTAATTTCCTTAGGACCGAATGACAGAGATTAACCCTTGTAGTTCTTATTTTCTCTAAAGTTCATCTTTACAACTGCTTTGGACTCAGTATATGATACAGGAATTCATTACGTGTTTCAGATTTTTAATAACTAGATGGGTTTTTCTATGATTTTGTGTTATCCTTGATACTCTTTGTTTAGAATTCAATTTAGCATGTAGGTTTACAAGCTGTTCCATTTATCATACTGGTCCATATGAACATATCCTACTGGTCAATTTGTGCATTTATTGCATTAATAAAAATTGTTATTATATCCTTGATTTTTGAATTTTACTAAAATATTTTAAGAAATGTTCCTACTTGTCTCCTGCTTATAAAGCGGCTCCTCCTCTGTATTTAAAATATATTCTAAATTGTAGATTGATTCCTGGGAATATATAAGCTTATTTTTAGCTATCCCTCTGAATGTGAATCTTGATATGCTGTCATAATTTAGGGCCCAAATTGTGAAAGCATAGAAAGGATCAGTTTCGAATTTAATATAATTTTTATTTTCCAAATTGGCTGTGAACTATTACAGAGGACTATAGATTATTGTCCTTCTCATTTGACCTATTTAAACCTTGTGAAGGTCACATGAGGAGGCCTCATAGAAATATATAGTTTTTACATCTTTCTTTTCTAATATTGGCTTTTCTCTATCTCTCTAAATATCATATTAAAGGCTGTATTTTCCTGGAGCAGACTCTGACCACAATGTTTCCTCAGACTCTGCTGACTTCCTGTGCCAGCAAAATCTAATCTGCAGAGAAAAATTGTTTTCTACTTGTAACTTGTGATTTTATATATTGAGACTATGCTCCACCTACTGGTGCCCCAAGGAACTAACAATGCATTCTTTGATTTTTCTTTCTAATGGTCCTGTGCTGAGATTTGACTACTAGATATTACTTCTTATATCAGCTCTATTTATTAAGTTCTGTAGGTTGTGTGAAGACTGCAAATCCAATTCCTGATCTACCGCCTCTATTCCAGTTTGGTACTTCTGCTAACACTGACCTCTGGCAAGAAAAAGAAGCGCTAACTTCTCCAATGAGAATTTTCTTTTGTCCAAATGATGTCATTAATTTAGACCTTCTTGGTTATGCTCTTAAATATTCTACTGTATTAAATATTTTTGCAGGCTCATCTTTTTCAGAACCTACATGGCACTTTACGTATGAGCTCTCTATTACAACAGACAGCGACCGTGATTCCAGAAGATACTTCCATCACCTGGACTAGTTATGAGTTTTAAATTTCTGCACATTAGTCTTCTGCTTTGACTATGACTATTTCCTAAGCTACCCTTTTTTCTGAATTATCTAACTTATAAGTCCTGCTGGCCTCCTGCAGCTGAGGGCCCAACCCTTGGTGAATGGTAGTCATCGCGGGTGAAGATTCCATACCTCCTGGCGATAGATTGCAACGCATTGCCCGTGCCTTTTGACTATTTTTGTGCACCATATTCCTGACCCTCCATACCTCAATAACTTGAACAATCAACATCATCTCAAAATTTTAATTTTTGTTGTTTTTTTTTTTGGTACCCTTTTCTTTTGTTCCATTAACTTAACTATTGTTATTTGATCATCTCTTAGTAGTAATTACCAATCTGTCTTGCATATTATGCAAGTCAGAAGTGGGGATACATTCTGCAAATCCCAATTCTTAGTAATAAGACTGTCACTTCTAATGTTTTCTTGCCCAAGTCGCTGTGAAATTCCAGCCCTGTTAGATCTTCCAGATCTCCGTCCAGATTCTTCAGCGCTTCCACCGCCTCAACCATGATCGATGAAAGAGAATTCAGAACTGATACTTCATTTGAGATTTACAGTTGCTGTTTATGGACATTATAGACTCATATTTTGTTTTATTTCCAGTTTAACAATAATCCTGATTGAAAAGTTCAATTTTATTTTGTTTTTTTTGTTATTCCCTTTCTAGCTAATGACACACTCTCTATTATGAATGGACAGTCAGAATTGGACTATAATTGTCTTTATTTTCTCTTGTTGTATTGGTTTTGAAACTCTTTTCTGCCATTTCTGTTTATGTAATTTAAATTGAAGTTGATATTGCTCAGATACAGGGGTAACATCAAATCCTAATACTGGCTATGATGTCATAATGTAGGTGTAAACCCTGTTAGTATCAACCAGTTATGCAATTGTTTAACTTTGGTGTAGGCTTACTTAAGCTGCATGTCTTTCTGTAGGTTTGACTAAGCTCCAAGTGGGGTAACGGATATATAAAATGCTTCCCATACTTCCAGGTCGTTATGCATATGTCAAGATCCATGCATGACCTTTGTTAATATAAATTTTCTTAGGATTGACCATTTTTGCTGTATGAGGCGACCTCATACTTGCTATCCATTTTTTTTGTGCTCATGATTGGATGCCAATGATGAGTAATAGTAAGGTCCAGGAATTCCGACCTGTTTAAGGATTCTGAATACCTACAACCTAAAACAGCCTGCAATCAGAGTACTAACCATATATTTGTTGAGCCCATAACAATGCTTAATCAAAACCACTATTCCTTCCCAGGACCACTGCGATAGATACATTAGATTATCTCCCCATGCACTATGCAACAGATACAACAGAAGCCATAGAAAGACCTGAAAGTGTTTATTAGCATGATCCACCTGAAATTGCTATTACCCACATACCGATACTTCATGAGATTTTGTAGATGAACTCATGGATTTGTCCCATTCATAAAACCTTTCTCACTACAGGTTTGAGTAAGTCTCAAGAGAGATGACATCAGGATTAAGGCCCAAGGGGTTGGGTAATATAAAGGGGATTCCATATGCCCAAAAATATATCACCTGAGAATGAAGTTTCCTATCTTGCACCATACCTTCTAGCAATTTGTAAGACCAAAACTCGCCCTCTCGTTTGATAGCTTGCCACCTTCTGGAATGGATGATGACAAGCTTGACGAGCTTTGTGTCACCCCTCCCCAGAGGGGGTGACAAGTGGGGAATGTATAATTATGGTACAGCCAGAGACCCCCCCACTGGAATGGTGGCGGGCCCAGTCATAGAGCTCAGGCCATTACAGACCTTGGCTGAGTCAGAAATCTGATGGCTGACGTAACTGGGAGCTTACTGGAAAAGTATGGCCTAGTTTGTAGCCCGGATTGAGGCTTAAAAGTTAAGTCAATAGATATGGAAACAAAATGGAGGATTTCAGCACAAAATGGAAGCCCGTATCTGTTACAAAGTGGAATTTTCTCTGTAATGTAAGTTAGAAAAACAAGTTGAGAAATGAGTGAGTCATAGCAGGTGCAAAGAAAATAGGGAACTAGCTGTCCAAGAGAGGAGGGAGACTTTCCTGTGAGCAGGATAGGCGTAGCTGGATGCAGGGTCTTGCTTAAGATTTGTGGTCAAGCGAGCTAAAGACAAAACCATGTTAGCAAGATAGAAGCTACTCATTAGCATGAGCCAATCAGTGACAACCATGACATTAGCATAGATCCAATCAGGTATATCTACTGTCATATTACCCATATCCTGAGGGCACCTATAAAAATCAGGGTATTTCCTGGTTTAAGTTAGAGAGAAAAGGGTTGCCACTCTCTCTCCAAGGGAAACCAATGTGTCCAGCAGAATTGACAAATTACCTAATTGCTTTCCCTTGTAAAACCTCTAATTGGTAAAAGGAATTCTAAAAGATTAGCAAATAATTAACCCGTTTGCAACTTATTATATTCCTATAATTAATTGATTGTACGTGCCTGTTGTCAATCACTGATTTGACTTGTACCTTGGCAAATAAACTCCTCATTCCAAATTATGATTTGTGGGCTTCACTTAATGATGAAAGACTGTAAGTATAAACGCTTTAGCTGTATCAGGCTATCATTCGCTGCATTGTATAACCTGTAGCCTAAATCCAGTTTGTCATAAGGCTGGTATCTATTCCTTGCCAGTGCTGAGAGGCGGACTAATGTCTCTCTTAGTGGCAATTCCTTTTAGAACTTCACAACACCTTGATTACCCCAGTACTAATGCTATTTAGAGATGGAGTCAGATTTAGGTCACTCCAGCCTTCTTGGGGGGGCTCGGGACCCCTCAATTCTCAACAATGTCATGCATTAAGATAATGAAGAAAAGGCTAGACGAATTTCATATTTAATATAAAAAGTTTATTTACAATTCTACTGGATACCTTCAATGGAGGTATTCAGGAAGCATATCTAGACAAAGCAGTCAGAATGCTTAATACATATTTCTTCCATCCTGCTTATATACTGTTTTTCTCTGCTATATGACTTCTCTTCTCCTGACATCACGTGCAGGCTGTATGCAGGCTGTACCATACCATAAATCCTTAATTTAAAGCAGAACATATGCTGTATCTGGTTTCCCTTATCCCACAGACTTTCTGGAGCCGTGCCTTTGGCTGATGTGTTGCCACATTCTTTTCTCATGTCCCAGGAGATTTTAGTGTTGAAACAGCTTGTTGTAATCATGGAGCCTTCCACTCCCCATCTTTCATGCTTTTATTCAACAAATTTCCTCCCTTGAGGACTGATTGTTTCAGGCCTCACACATCTGTTTCAGCTCCAGTCTGTTTCTTTTTACCTCCCTTCTAAATCTCCTCCCCCTTGTTATTTATGATATGCTGTGCCTGCAAGCTCTGTCTTTTCATCATCTTTATCATACATCTTTCAATATTTCTGCTGACATATTAAAGTTCTATTCATTCTTGATTCCAGTTACCATTGTCATTTTAAAAGCATCCTGGCACATCTTTGCAAACATGCTAATACACATGTTACACAACAAAATTTATATTTCCTTTGAATACAGACAGTGAGCTTCATCAAAGGGGAATACACTGTCATTCATTCTTACTTTTCATTAGCTGATGTGGCATTAAAAATTACACAAATTAAAAGCATATTCCAAGGTGTTAACATTCATTGAATCAGTTGTTACATACCATTGAGTTAAAGTCTTATTGCAGCTTGTTTTATTGCCACACTTTTCTTTGGTGGCTGTGACATTTACAATCACTGTACTTCCTTCTATAGACCAATTACCTGTTACAACATTGTGCGTGTAATTGCACTTTATCAGGGGAATGATGTTTTCAGTTGTCATACTATTGATTAGACACCAAAATGATGTCGTCCGTAAGCAAGGCTTGCTTATGAATAGTCTCATTTGTCCAATGAAGGTTTCCATCATCCCTTACACAGGTATTATTGGGATAACGGTGCCCACCCAACTTTATCATTGTAGTCCCATATATCATAGCTGGCAAGGACAAGGATGTGGGCACATATGATACAATCAGTCAAATTCAACATCTTGGCCGCTGTAACAAGTCTATTCTCATATGTGTTCATTGTCCATCAACAAACAACAACATCCCAATACCATCATGCTTAGGGACATGATGTTTGTTTATTCTTTGTCCATTTCAATATTATTAGTTCGTCGAATATCTGATAAGTGTATCCAAGAAGTATGACCTTCCAGACGGGCAGCGGTCTGAGTAAGGGCCGTGATAGCAAAAGGCCCTACATACACAGGATCCTTCCACGTTTTATGTGTAAAGTTCTTTCGTAGTACTAGATCACCTACTTTAAAAGCACAAACATCATTAGTAGTCCCTGCCTGTGATGCTACATTTGTTCGGATCATATCACTTGTCAGGTTCAACATCGGTTGTAGCTTTTGCCAGTACTGAGCTGTGCTATCAGTACTTGCTGTCTGCATCGGGAAGAAATGACGTCCTGTCTGAATTTGGAATGGGGTCAATTTAGTACGCCCATTAGGTTGGGCCCTTATTGTCATTAATGCTAATGGCAATACATCAAGCCATGTATATAATTTTCCCACCATTTCTTTATTGAGAGATTTTAATAAGACTCTCAATTTTGTTTTTAAAATGCCATTGTAGCGCTCCACCAAACCATTGGAGGTGGGGTGATACACTGATATTTTCCTGTGTGTTAAACCCATAATCGTTTCCATTTCTTTCAAAACACTGTTATTGAAATGCGTCCCGTTATCAGAAATTATTCTAGACGGACACCCATGTCTTGGCATAATGTGAGTTATCAGGCATTGTACCACCTCATGTGCTGTCTCCCTTTTACATGGAAATGCTTCTACCCACCTTGAGAAAGCATCCACCCAAACTAACAAATACCTTTTTCCCTGCACTGGAACAATCATATCAGTGAAATCAATATACCATTCTTTTGCTGGGCCTTCTGGTATTGGAAGTGTCCCAGGTGATATTTTAGGACCTCGTTTAGGTATGTTAATATTACATACCATGCAATTCTGCACAACCTGTTGAATCAAGTTATCAATTTTCAAAGTCCAAAATCTTTGCTCAAATTGTTGTTTCATTGTTTCTCTGTTCCAATGCATGGTTGCATGCCACCCAGTCAATACCTTAATCGCCTGGCTCATTGGCATGCAAGGTAATCCTTCTTCCTCATTAAACCATTCACTTCCCAATTTCATACATCCTTTCTTCAACCATTTTTCACTTTCCTGTCCCTCTGGCTGCCACATTTCAATCTTATCTACATTCGTAAGTGGCCCTTCCTGTGTCTGTCTAGTATTATACAAAATCTTTTCACTTTGCTTAACCACCTCCGTTGCTGCTGCATCAGCCATTGCATTACCTAGTGCCTCAAAGGTTGGCCTTTCAGTGTGGGCCGGGGTCCACACAACTGCAGTTTTTCTACCTTCACGTTCACTTCTTGCCAAAATTTCAAACAGCAATTTCCAATATGTGTAATGTTGTAGATTTTTACCTGCACTGGTTATCATCCCCCTACGTTGCCATTTTAATATATGATACTGTAGTGAACTTGCAACGTAACCACTATCAGTATATATAGTGACATTTTGAGTCATATCAGTTTGTTGTAAGGCCGTAATAACAGCCAAAAGTTCAGCATGCTGTGCAGTATGGTCAGGAGGGGTTTTATATTGTACTTTGTGATAAGGAAGAGGCTGTCCTACCCTGGTTAGGCCCCTAGAGGGCGCTGCCCCCCCTAAAATGTCCAGGGAGAAGGGCTAGGTGAGTTGCAAAAAGGAGCCAGCAGGGGGATATATGGCAGGAGGTCGCTAGGACCGGGGAGAGTCCTGGGGATAGAAACAGGTGCAGCAGGTTATGGGCTGGGTCCTGTTTTGCCATTAACCATTTAAGACCCCACCTGAGTTGTAAAAAAAGATGAGGAAAAGGAAAGCTAGCTGCTGTAGAGGAGAGCTAGGGGCTGGTATCTGAAGCAGAGTAATCCCCCATGAGAAGTGCTGGCTGTGCCCTTTTGTTGCAGGAATGGATGCATGAATTTGTGATGCTTCAGGAGTCAGACAGCACACACCAGTATGAGAGAAAAATCTTCTTTATTTGCCAGCAAACAAAGCAAGACATCAGTTCTAGCTCTCTTCTCCTCCTTCTCAGCTCTCTGGGTCTTTCTCTCAGCTCTCTGTCTCAGCTCTCTTCTTATGCTGTCTTCTCCTTCTTCTGTCTGTTCCTTCTGTCCTTCTCTTTCTTCTGAGCTCCTTCTGACGTAAACTGCTTCTGCTCCTACTTAAATAGGGTCCTAAGCCCTCCTCCTAGCCTAGCCCCCTTTACTCCCAATTGGTTAAGAAATTGATTGGCTACCTTACCTCAACCAATCATTACTTTTGAAATATCAGTTACATAGGTTCCAGACATCCTAAACTGACCTCTGACCTGGGGCCCCTTAAGCCAGACATTTGGTCTCCAGTCTCTTACATGTTATTATGATTGATTTCTCATATTCCTAGTACTAACTGCTAACTAAACTCTGGCATTCATTAAAGAGGTCAAAAGCCAATCTTACTTAATGGCATACATATCAGGTTATTACTTCCAGGAGGCCAGTCCTACACTTAGCTATAATTAATCAAGGAGAAGAGAGCTGACTAGTTCTGACCTCTTCACCTATCAGCTTATACATTGAACCAGCCAGAACTATGGCTAAGTCAAACCACATGTTGATCTCCTCAACTGCAGTCTTAAACAGCAGACAAAGAGTAATACAGAATTTAACAGATATTCTACACAGACACAAACCTTATTAATTTACACAGAATCAGTATTTCTTATAAGACATATTCTAAATATCAAAAACTTGTAAATACTAATCTATTGCCTCTCTCTCTCTAAATAGTATTTTCTATCTAAGCATTTTAAACTACAATTAATCATATGTCTGGCTCATTCCTTTATTCATTCATAATAGTTTACAGCTGTGCCAGCTAGCATTGGCAATTCACAAGGGACAGAGTTTCATTTCTCACTGACCTTTCCTAACCTTAGCTCGGCCAAGACTTTCAAATAATATGAACCATCTGGCATTCCTTTGCTCTGCTTGCAAGGTAAAAAGCTGATTTTGAAATAGGAATTCAAACACCACTTTTAAACCCCAGATTTTAACAGACTTAACACTTAATATGATTTCTTATATATAATTATTTCCATGGCTGCCTCATTCCCCCCTTTGAGACTAAAATCAGCTTATGCAGAGATAAGTCTCACAACTCAAACTCTGGAGATTATAGTGATCCTAACTAGGAATAGACTTGTGAATCACCATTACCCTACTTGTTAAGGTTCGACGGCATACTGCCGAAGCACATGAGGCCAGGAAACAAAACAACAACCCTGCTAAAACTAAGACTATTAGGGAAATGAACAAGGGACGTATCCAGGAGGTCAATGACCACCACCAGGAGGTAAGGTCTAATCCTCCTCGGTAATCCTCCACATTAAGGCTAGCCAACTGTAGGACTTTATCCATGGCATGCCTAACTACATGCGTCCTATTTATGACAATAGTACAGCACTCTGAAGAATTTAGCACTGTGCAGAGGCCACCCTGAGCTGCAAAGAGATAGTCAAGGCCCATACGATTATACCGAGAAACTATACTTAATTCATTAATTTGATCCTGCAATGCATTGACTACCACGTTCAGCTCATGAACTAAAACATGGAGTAGGGATTGAAGTCTCCGGGTAGCCATACCTAGTTCAGTAATACCCGCTACCGGGCCTCCAATTGGAATCCAGGCCGTGGCAGAAAGGGCTACAAGTCTCTTTTTAGTCAGAGGATAAGTAGAGTTGATATACTGGAGGGCTAATTCAATCGCCTCATCCTCTGTGGCAACGGAGGAGGGTAAGGACAAAGCCTCTCGCTTAGAGCGGTGCGGGGATAGTGGCTTAAGAGGAATAACTTTAGGAAAATAATTCAAGGTTACCAATACACAAAAATTATATGTAGGGGGAAGAATCATGTGGAGGACATTATCACAGAGCCAGTAATGACCAAGGAGAGGGTGAGGAAAGTTCCCAATAAATGTTGGCTCAGGCTGGACAGGGTACTTAGGGTGCCCATAATGCGAGCCCCTATCCCAGGGGGAACGAAGACGAAATGGAGACTTTGCACACCATAGGCGCCAATCCCCAATTGTGACAGGCTGCTCATTTGTTAGTAACTCTTCATACCCCGGGGACTTATGAAAGTAGAAAATAAGCTTGGACACTATAGTCTTCTCAGTGGTACGCTTAGGAGCCAGATAATCACCTGGGTCATAATCTACAGGTATGGTAGCAGGGCACATAGGAGTACCTGGAGAAACTACCCACACAGATTCTCCTTTTTCTGGGAGAACATTAGTATAGTTACAGGGAATGGGAAGAACAGTTGAGATGCTTCTTGTTAAACAAAACACTCCAGAGGCTGGATAGGGAGACGTAAAAACTGGCCTTAGAGAAGATTCAGAGGGGGAAGTAGCATTATAAAAGGACCACCAAGTATAATCCTGGCTCCAAGGACCTGAACTCGAAAAGTAGGGAGGTATAAGAGCTGGGAGTTGCACAGGGACAGGTACAGCTGGGACATCTGTGGTATAAGGAGAAAATCGGGAACACACAATACAAGGGGAAGTAATCTTTGCCTGGCTAATTAATTCCTGGACAGAGTGTAACCAAAGGTTAGAGCGAGTTGGGGTATTAGGAACAAGGAGGCAAGGAGTAGAAAACAACAAAAGCATCCAAACTACTAACATTTTCTTCTTCCTAATCTAAAACAAATACAGCAAACTAATTAAGCAGTAATATTTCAACAGTCTGTGCTAATCACAGATTACTCTCATATAGTGTTCTCAGTCTTTGAGTTCTTATACCAGTTGGGATAAACCCTCAACTGATAAGGATCAAGCTTTCAAATTCCAAGAAAGCCAGAATCAGGCAAGAAAGAGTCTCAGTATGAAGCCGAAGTTCAGCCGCTCCTGCAGTATGCAGTTGACCCTTCTTTTCAGCTAGTAGATTCTTTGGTTCGGGTCAGGCGCAACTTCAATGGCTCCGCTGGATCTCTTTCTGCTCTCCACTGTCTAGGCTCCGTCTGATCCGTGCTGGGCTCAGTCTGGTCAGCAGACTTAATTCGAGACCAATGGACCCATGGAGTAATCCCTGCGACCTTCACAGCTGCAGGGGTAGAAAGCAAAACAGTAAAAGGTCCTTTCCATCGGGGCCCCAAAGGCTGGAGCTTCCAGTCTTTCACCCAAACTCTATCCCCTGGCAGGAAGGAATGTACCTGAGCCTGGAAGGGGACAGGGTTTATTTCTCTCACATAAGACTGAAGCTCAGAAATTATCTTACCCAGGAGGGCTACCTGCTCCTGCACCTGGGCAGACCCTAAAATCCCTATGTCTCCCTTAATTCCCTGTAAAATGGCTGGGGGCTTCCCATACACAATTTCAAAGGGAGAGAGGGCTGTTCCTTTAGTTGGGGTGCATCGGAGGCGAAAGAGGGCTAGTGGCAATGCCTGTGGCCATTTCAATTGGGTTTCCTGACAAATCTTTGCTAGGCTATTTTTCAAGGTTCTGTTTGCCCGCTCAACCTGCCCTGAACTCTGGGGACGATAGGCACAATGCAATTTCCAGGTAATGCGCAATGCGCGGGACAGGGCCTGAAGTGTAGCTTCAACAAAGGCGGGACCATTATCTGAACCTATGGCAAGGGGCAGTCCATACCTGGGGATGACATCCCTAAGGAGGGCTCGAGCTACTTCTGTGGCTTTCTCAGTGACTGTAGGATATGCTTCCACCCACCCAGAAAAGGTACAGACCATAACTAAGAGGTATCGGAGCCTACCGCTCCTGGGCATTTCTGTGAAGTCTATAACTAGGGACTCAAAGGGTGTTAGTCCTCTAGACTGAACTCCTGGTGGAATACGGGGTCCCTGACGAGCATTATTCTGGGCACAGAGAGTACATCGGGCAGAGGCAGTGGCAACCAGACTATCCAATCCTTCCAGCACCACTACTCGATTGAGTAGGCGGGCTAGTGCTGTTTTCCCTAAGTGTGATAGGTCATGAGCTTGAGACACTACAGGCCAAGCTAGGTGGCGTGGCACCAGAACTCTGGTATCAGGGAGATGTAACCAGCCATCAGGTCTCCTTACTGCACCTTCTTCTTGAGCCCATTTCTCTTCCACTTGGGTATATATAGGTGTCCATTCTTGCAGTCGAATTTGGAACAGGGGAGTCACAGTACTTGCTGGGGGTCCTCGAGCAGCTTCCTTGGCCACCCGATCAGCATGGCGGTTCCCTCGGGCCACTGGAGTATCTATTCTTTGGTGTCCCCTGCAATGAATGACAGCTACCTTCTTAGGGGCCCACACAGCCTCTAGCAGCTGAAGTATTTCAGGTCCATACTTAACAGGTTGGCCTGCAGCATTTATGAGTCCCTTTTCCTTATACAAAGCTCCATGAGCATGTAGAGTTGTGAAGGCATATTTGGAATCAGTATAAATGTTGGTTACCAGTCCTGCTGCTAACTCCAGAGCTCGTATGAGGGCCACAAGTTCTGCTTTCTGGGCTGAAGTTCCTTGGGGCAGGGCTCTCGCTTCTATCACCTTGTCCTCTGTCACCACAGCATAGCCTGCCAGTCGCTTGGAGTTCTCCACATAACTGCTTCCATCTGTAAAATAAATTACATCTGGGTCCCTCCACGGAACATCTTTAAGATCTGGTCGACTGGAGTACACTTCATCCATGGTTTGGATACAGTCATGATCCGGTGGTCCCTCAGATGCTGGCAAAAGAGTAGCAGGATTGAATGTAGCCACTGTTTCCAGGTGTATCCGTGGATTCTCACACAAGCTGGCTTGGTACTTAACCATACGGTTATTTGTAAACCAGTGGTTGCCCTTATACTCCATGAGGGTGAGAACTGCATGGGGGACTTTAACAACCAGTTCTTGCCCCAAGGTCAACTTATCAGCTTCCTGGACCAGTAAGGCTGTTGCTGCAATGGCCCTCATGCAGGCTGGCCATCCTTTAGCCACTCCATCCAGCTGTTTAGACAGGTATGCAACAGGCCTCTGCCAGGATCCCATCATCTGGGTCAGCACACCCAGAGCAACCCCCTGTCGCTCATGGACATACAGTGAGAAAGGTTTCTCCACATCAGGAAGGCCTAACGCAGGGGCTTGGAGTAGGGCTTTCTTTATGGCAATGAAGGATTGTTGAGCAGTAGGTCCCCATTCAAATGGTTCCTTTTCACCCCCCTTTGTGGCTTGGTAAAGGGGTTTCGCCATCAATGCAAAATTTGGAATCCAAATTCTGCAGAATCCGGCTGCTCCCAGAAATTCCCTAACTTCCCTTCTGGACTTGGGTTGGGGAATTGCAGCTACCGCTTGCTTCCTACTAGCATCCAGTCTCCGACTTCCCTGGGAAATACAAAAGCCCAGATACTTCACTTCTGACTGACAAAGTTGGGCCTTTGAGCGTGAGACCTTATAGCCTGCATCCAAGAGTAGCTCCAGCAATTCTCTAGTAGCCTCAAAACACTCTTCCTGGGTCACTGCTGCAATCAGGAGGTCATCTACATACTGGAGTAAAACTCGCCTGGAAGGCTCAGATTTAAAAGTCTTAAGATCTTGTCCTAGGGCAGTCCCAAAAATGGTGGGGGAATTCTTGAACCCCTGTGGCAGGCGGGTCCATGTATACTGAAGCTTCCTTCCTGTTACTGGGTTTTCCCATTGAAAGGCAAAAAGCAATTGACTGGCTGGGGCCACCCGAATACAAAAGAAGGCATCTTTTAGGTCTAGTGTTGTGAAATGGGTAGCTCCAGAAGGTATCAATCCTAACAGGACATATGGATTAGGCACTACAGGGTGTAATGAGATAGTGGATTTGTTGACCACTCGTAAGTCTTGGACTGGCCGGTAGTCCTCAGTCCCTGGCTTCTGAACTGGCAATAGTGGCGTATTCCATGGAGACTGGCAAGGACGAATAATTCCATGGGATAACAGACGATTCAAATGTGCTTGAATCCCTTCCAGAGCCTTTCTGGGAATTGGGTATTGACGAAGATGGATTGGCCGGGCATTTGGAAGTAAATCTACATGTACAGGAGGAATATTTCGGGCCAACCCTGGGGGATTATCTTCTGCCCATACCCCACTGACCTGAAAGCTGTCTGCCAGGGGTAGGTCAACTTGGCCCTGCGACTGATGCAGCCGCCATTCTTCTTCAAGAGGGCAGCAGAAACTCAATATACCCTTAGGGCTGGATGTCGGGGGCCGAAAGGAGACTGAAGTCTGGCCATCAGAGTCAAAAGAAATTTGGGCCCTAAGCTTGGACAGCAGGTCTCGACCTAACAAAGGGATTGGACAGTCTGGCATATACAGGAATTCATGAGTGACTATGTGTGAGCCTAATTGGCATCTACGGGTTGTCAGGAAGGGCCTCCGGTTCTGCACCCCCGTGGCTCCCACCACTCGGACAGTTTTTCCAGACACAGGCGCTAATCGCTCCGTCACAACAGAATGTTCAGCTCCTGTATCAATCATAAATGGAATTGAGCGGCTCCCTATAGTTAGCTTGACCATAGGTTCCTGGGAGCCCAGTTTGTAGGAACCCGGTCTGTCCTATTCGTCCCATTCTGCCATCTCGGCTATCCCGATGATGTCAGATTCAGGAGGCTCATATCTTCCCTCTCGAACTCGGCCTCGGCTTCCTCGATCTCCTGGTCCCCTTCTCAGTCCCTGGCGCCTCTGGGGGCATTCATCTTTCCAGTGCCCTCTTTCCTTACAATAGGCACACTGGTCCCTCTCCAATCTTGGTCTGGGATTCTCCCCCCTTGGCCGGGATTGATTGAAGGAATCTCGGGGCCTGACTGGTGGTCCGGGGTCCCACTTTGGCTTCCCATTAGCTAGAGGTCGACCTCGGTTAAGGGTGGAATTAGTAATGGCTGCCGCTAAAAGGTCGGCCTTCTTCTGCATCTTCCGGTCAGCCTCTCGGCGCACCTCCTGATCTCTATTAATGAAAACCTTGGTTGCGATCTCAATTAGCTGGGTGGTATTCATCCCTGCGAATCCCTCCTGACGCTGCAACTTCTTCCGGATATCTGGCATACTCTGGGCCACCAATGCACTATTCACCATTCTCTGGTTTTCTTGGGCTTCAGGGTCAAATGGGGTGTATGTTCTGTAGGCTTCAATTAGTCGCTCTAAAAAGGCCCCAGGGGATTCAGTTGCCCCTTGGAGAATTTCAGAGACCTTTGCCAGATTAATGGGCCTCTTTATGCCTTTCCTCATACCTTCCAGCAAGTCCCGGCAATAGCCAGACAACAGTTCATAGTGCTGCCCATCATTTGGATCCCAATCTGGAGCTGCGCGAGGAAACCGAGCTCTAACCCATCCCTCTGGGTCTTGTGTCCCCCCGGGGACACGCTCTCGCGTGATGGCCTCAGCATTTTGCAAAATCTTCCGCCTCTCCTCAGTTGTGAAGAGGGTCAGGAGAAGTTGTTGACAATCAGTCCAGGTTGGGTTATGGGTGGCCATAATGCTAGCCACTAGGTCCACCACTGCCTGAGGCTTTTCAGTATAAGAGGGATATGCGTCTTCCAATTCAGGAGATCAGTGGTTGTGAAGGGTACATACTGATAGGCCTGTGCCTGTATAACCTGACCCTGATTATTAGGATCCGGTCGAGTGGTAGTTACCTGGCGGAGGGGCAGAACTCTCGAGGAGGTGGGAATGGAACCTGAGGTAGAGCTAGGAGCTACCCTCCTATCATGCTCAAAGGTGATTGCAGCGGGTCTAACCCATTCAGGGGAGGTAGGTTGAACCCCTGAGGGATGGGGAGGGGTACTCATAGACTGAGAGGTGGTCACAGGTGAGTCAGTCCATTGAAAGGGATGCCGGGCCCCTGATGAGTGGGTAGGGGTATTAGAGGGAGAGGCTGGGCTGTCAGGAGTTGAGGAGTCAGGGAGTGGAACCCAAAACGGGTCTTCAGAGGTTAACAGGAGAGGATTTTGCACAGAAGGGTAGAGGCCGGGTGAAAAGTCCAACCTAGGGTGTGGCAGGTTTGGCACAGGAGGGGAAGAACTATCCGGAGAAGCCTGTGCTGGAGAAGCTTGGGCTGGGCGGCGTGGATCTCTAGGGGCGGCACGGAACCCCAACAATGGGCCATAAGGTGGTGGCTCAAGATCTGAGGGGTCATCAGAGAGTATGGGTTTCTCAGACAGGGTAGGGGCGGAAGCCACCGATTGGGTGGTAAGCTTCCTAGGGCTCTTTCCCTCTTCTAGTTTAGATTTTCTAATCTTTCTTTGAACACGGCCTAACATGAATTTTACTGGGGATCCCATATAAGTTTTCAACCAGGAGGGAGGGTCAGTCACAAGGCTGTCCCAGGAATCTATATAAGGGAGTTGTTCAGAATATTCTGGTTCTCCTACAACTATGCTGTAGACCTTCCGGATTACTTCAATATCTAAGCTGCCACTAGGGGGCCACCCCACTCCCATAGATGGCCACTCAACTTCACACAAGGTTCTTAAAGTACTTGAGCTTAAAGTCTGTCCATAGTCATTAATTAAAAAGCCTTTTTTAAAGTTTTTAAGCATACAATCTAGGGGGGTAGCAATTTGTCTAGATGATTTCCCACCCATAATGCTTACAGTTACAACACACAAAGAGGGGGGGAATTTTTGAGAATGCAGTAAGGGGTCTGCACTCTCGAGACACTAGGTAGACAGACAACAATCGCTTCCTTCCGTTGCTGACCAATTGAACTCGCGTTAATTGGAAATGCAGCTATAAGAAGTCCGCACTCATTAACATTCAGGCATCACACATTCATTCAGTACAGAAAATCCCACCCAACAATTTCAGATTTCTCAGATACAGATAAGCTCAAGCGTTTTCGCTTCTAATCTCCTCTAGATTAGAAGGTACTAGGGCCTTCGCTGAGAGTTGATCAGGCTCTCCTTCCTCAATTTGTTTGAGGGGCTGATTTACAATTTTCTAGCTAGAATTACAATACAAAATACAGAATACATACCCGGCGAATGTTCTCCAGTCAGTTGGGTGCTGGGATTAATGCAGGATGCATCCCACCGCTGCCACCAAGAATTGTTGCAGGAATGGATGCATGAATTTGTGATGCTTCAGGAGTCAGACAGCACACACCAGTATGAGAGAAAAATCTTCTTTATTTGCCAGCAAACAAAGCAAGACATCAGTTCTAGCTCTCTTCTCCTCCTTCTCAGCTCTCTGGGTCTTTCTCTCAGCTCTCTGTCTCAGCTCTCTTCTTATGCTGTCTTCTCCTTCTTCTGTCTGTTCCTTCTGTCCTTCTCTTTCTTCTGAGCTCCTTCTGACGTAAACTGCTTCTGCTCCTACTTAAATAGGGTCCTAAGCCCTCCTCCTAGCCTAGCCCCCTTTACTCCCAATTGGTTAAGAAATTGATTGGCTACCTTACCTCAACCAATCATTACTTTTGAAATATCAGTTACATAGGTTCCAGACATCCTAAACTGACCTCTGACCTGGGGCCCCTTAAGCCAGACATTTGGTCTCCAGTCTCTTACATGTTATTATGATTGATTTCTCATATTCCTAGTACTAACTGCTAACTAAACTCTGGCATTCATTAAAGAGGTCAAAAGCCAATCTTACTTAATGGCATACATATCAGGTTATTACTTCCAGGAGGCCAGTCCTACACTTAGCTATAATTAATCAAGGAGAAGAGAGCTGACTAGTTCTGACCTCTTCACCTATCAGCTTATACATTGAACCAGCCAGAACTATGGCTAAGTCAAACCACATGTTGATCTCCTCAACTGCAGTCTTAAACAGCAGACAAAGAGTAATACAGAATTTAACAGATATTCTACACAGACACAAACCTTATTAATTTACACAGAATCAGTATTTCTTATAAGACATATTCTAAATATCAAAAACTTGTAAATACTAATCTATTGCCTCTCTCTCTCTAAATAGTATTTTCTATCTAAGCATTTTAAACTACAATTAATCATATGTCTGGCTCATTCCTTTATTCATTCATAATAGTTTACAGCTGTGCCAGCTAGCATTGGCAATTCACAAGGGACAGAGTTTCATTTCTCACTGACCTTTCCTAACCTTAGCTCGGCCAAGACTTTCAAATAATATGAACCATCTGGCATTCCTTTGCTCTGCTTGCAAGGTAAAAAGCTGATTTTGAAATAGGAATTCAAACACCACTTTTAAACCCCAGATTTTAACAGACTTAACACTTAATATGATTTCTTATATATAATTATTTCCATGGCTGCCTCACTTTGACTGGTGGTAGAACTGGGTGTTCCACAAGAAGGAAGCTGGCTGGGGTAAGATGGCCCTGGAGTATCAAGAGTAAAAGTCTGTGTGTCTAGACCAATGAAGAGGTACTGTGTGTTCCAGCTGAAGAGATTGTGTGTCCGGGGACTGGGGTAGTACTGAGCCCAAATGCCTGTGTGAGAGGGCTCAGTGGGAAGAGTCCGGGGACTGAGTAAATCCTGAGCCCAAAGGCCTGGGTGAGAGGGCCCAGTGGGAAGAGTCCGGGGACCGAAGAGTCCGGGGACCGAAGAGTCCGGGGACTGAGTATAGACTGAGCCTAAAGGCCTGTGAGGGAGGGCTCAGGGGGAAGAAATCTATGGGTAATGAACTGTGCAAGAAGAAATGTTTAAAATGGAAGATTGCACTGAGTAGGAAGAACTGAAATGGTAAAGCTGGAAGAACTGTTTAAGCTTGTGAAAGTGTTTGAAGCTAAAAGAAGTGTGCCCCAGAGGCTGGAATAAAGATTGGTATGAAAGAAATCCTGTTGATAAGACCTGACTCTGTTTGCCTTTTTGAGAAGCAGGTCACCCCGAGTAGAAAGGGGTAGGACAGTAATTTGCATGAAATCTGCATATTGTGAACCAGCTCACCCTGAGTGAGAGAGGGACCTGGGAGCCTGAGGTGGGAGCTTCATCATCACCATAGCCTCATCTTTACAACTTGCATTATCTTTCTTAGATTCTCATCTACCTGCACGCAGGCAAAGCCTGCAACAGTCCTTTCACAAGCTCCATCTGTAAACCATATCAATCCATCAGATAAGGGTTCAAAAGTAAGACAGTGAAATGTAGGGATTTTTATAGTATCGATCTCAATCTCTTGATCAACAGGAAAAAGCAGATCTATCTTATTTCTCTGTTCTTTAGTTAATGGTATTATTCTTATATCTTGTCCTAAAAGTACTGCTTGATATTTTCCAAATCTAGTGGCTGTCAATGCTGTTTGGCTAGGGCTCAACAGCGTTTTAATCGTGGTTGGTATGTATTACAATAGGAACAAAAGGCATTTGTGCTCTCCATTTACCTACTGCTGCCACAATAGCTGTCAATAACTTTGGTATTTCTTTCATTCCCTTTTCCACATGATTAAAAGAGCCTGACAAAAAAGCTACTGGTGTATTTACTTCATTATTTTGATTAATCATAGCTGCCCAACTGTTTCCCATGTCTTTTACCCACAGATGCACAGGTGATTGGATATCTATTACTGCTAAAGGTCCTGGGGATAACAAATCCCTCACAATCTTAGCCAGTACCATCTTATCCTGCTCTTCCAATACAATCAGAGTATTCTTTGGTGTGGCTGCGGGCAGTTTCAAATGTTTATAAAGTCTCATTACTTTTTGTGTATAATTTGGTATCCATTGTCTGCAGTAATTTAACATTCCCAAAACAGCACGTAACTGGGTAACTGTTTGCGGTACCGGGGTTTCATTTAAAATAGATATAACTTCCGGTATAATGACCTTATGTTCTGCTGAAACATTTTGTCCTAAAAAGGTGACAGTAGACTGAGCTACAACACATTTCTCCTTATTACATTTATACCCTAACTCTCCTAACAAAAATAATTTTCTAGTCCATTCTAGGCATTCTGCTTCAGTCTCAGCAGACAGTAGAATATCATCTACATAGACAAACAATGACACCGTGTCAGGCAATTGACTCCTGAAATCCTTTAAATCCATCATTAGTTGTTTTGAGAATACCGATGGACTATCAGTAAAGCCTTGCGGCATCCTAGTCCACCTGTATGCCTCATTCTGTACTATAAATGACGTCAAATCCCTAGGCTCTGGATGAAGAGGTATTGAAAAGAATGCATTAGACAAATCAATGACAGTATTGTACGCATATATATTCTGGGTATGCAAAAGAGTAGCGGGGTTTGCACAAATCGGAAATTGATTTTTTGTAACCTCATTTAGCTCTCTTAAATCATGTACTATCCTTACATTGTTTTCCCCTTTCGGGACTGGAAACAATGGGGTATTGTACGGGGATACTGAAGGTTCAATAATACCACATTTCAATAATTTACCAATGTGTTCTAGGGTTTTGGATACTAATTTAGGTCGTATGGGGTAAGGGTCTTGCTTCGGCCCCTGTGCCCCTTCTATTAATTCTATCTTATGGGGTTTTGCATTTATGGCTAGTCCATATGGTGAATCACTTGTACTCCAAATATGTTGCGGTAATTCTTCCATAACCTTTACTTTATTTTCATTATTCAACTGTTGGACCATGGTGAGCAAACTTGGTATTTCTTTATCTCCAAAATCTAAACAAAGTCCTAATTGAGACAACAAGTCTCTACCACACAAATTTACTGGGCAATCAGGTGCCACTAAGAAGGGTACCACAGCCTCCCTTGAACCGTGCGGTTGGCATTCCAAGCGCACCAGAGTCGGTTCCGTTAGCCTTTTTCTTTGTTCTATCCCCGTAAATCCCACTGTTGTTCTATACTGATTTGAAAGCTTAACTCCCTGTGGTTTTGCACATAACACAGAGGTACTCGCCCTTGTATCTATCAAAAATCTCACAGGAGTTCCATATTTGCCAATTGTCAATGTAATAAAGGGCTCCCTTGTGTCTAACCTGAAAATCATTCCCTCTTCCTGACACGGGTCTGCTTCCAGTCAATAGCATTGGTCTGGAATATTCTGCCAAGTTGGAAAGGCATTTACAGTACCCTGTCCCTGTACTGCTGCCCCTGGTCCCTGTGATTGCGTCGCCGGCTGCTGTATTGCAGTCTGCGGGGCACTCGCAGGTATCCCTACTACTTGTGGCATTAATCCTTGCTGCGTCTGCATTTGTACTTGGGGCATTCCTGCATTCTGATAACATTCTGAAGCATAGTGACCATATTGCTGACATCTCCAACATTGTACATGTGCCCTTCTATTAGGTGATGGTCCTGATCCTTGCATCCCTCGACCTCTACCCCCTTCCTCTAACCATGCCTCGTCCCCTTGGTTGGTATGGCCGGCTATATCCCGGTTGTACATAGTAAATGACCTGTGGAGGTGAGGCAGAGGGCATTACCATTGTTTCCTGTTTTTTGTTTCTATCCTGTTCCTTGCTTTCCAAATCCTTTAACTGCATAGTCATTAACTTAGAAGTTAATTTGGCCTGTTCTTTCTGTGGGGTCTCTATCAGTTTATGATGCACATTACTAAAATGCATCAACGTATCTCTTATTTCCGGCCACGGCTTTGAGGAAAGGGCAATGACAGCGTCTAAATTCTTACGCATATTATCAGGCAGTGTGGACATAAATAGGTGTAAAAATACTGCTACATTATGGTCCACATCCGCATCTTGCCCTGTTTGAGCCTTATACACATTTATACATTTTGTCAAATGCGCCGAAAAATCAGTTTTAGGATCCCATTTATTTGCCGTTATGGCTGAAAAATCAATCGGGGTTGGATACATCACATGCAGAGCTGCAGAAAGAGCAGCCTTAATATTCCCTACATATACATCCCCATCTGCAGTATGTGACGGCAGACGCTGATATCCACACTGCACTGCCAGTTGAGAAATACTGATACCTGATGCTGCACATAAAGCTTTAAAATCTCCAATAGTCAATTGAGTCCCTGCAGTTGCCTGTTCTATCCCATCTAACCACATACGAGCTCCTTTCACTATACTGGGAATTTTTGCAACTAAAGTTGTAACATCTACGGGGGTGTATGGCTTGTAATGTTGTATTCGATTGCCAGCTGCGTCTAAGCGCGTCATAACTGGCATGTGTAAAGCACTACTATCTAAAGCACCGCAAATCTCCTGTTTACCTTCCTCTTCCACCTCTTCTTCAGCCTGTTTTATTTTGTAAAACCAATTGTCCCAGTACTCCAGCCCTGCTTTAATAAAGTCCAGGCTTCCCGCCTTGGGGCAATATTTATTTATTACTTTTGTCAAATTCTGTACGTCCTCATGTGAGGTAGGTCCTCCCTTATCACAGGGGAAAAGGAGGTTTTTAACTTCCAACAGGTTCTTAGTAACTCCCCACCATTCTGTCCCATATTTAGTTTTATCCAATCTCACAAGTTCTGCAGCTACATAGGTTTCCTTAAAAATTGCCTTTGACGGTCTGGGTGTCAATTTGGGCGGTGTTTCCCTGATTTTAGACATGGGTGTCTGAGGATCCATTTTAAGGGAAGGTTCAGGGGGTGGCTCGGTACATAGCCGAAGCCGTCCCTCAATTTCAAATTATGTTGACAAATCATATTGTTCAGAGGTTATTAGAGATTTTAAATCACCTCTTTCACCTATTAGCCCTACACACAAAACTAGCTAGGACTGTGACTAATTCAAACCAGATGATCTCTTAAAACTGCAGAAATCTCACTTAAAAAGGGTCAGACAAAGTTGAATTGAAAAGATATTCTACATAGAGAAATAGAACCTATTAATTAAACAGAATAACACATATTTTAAAATAAGCAGAGATCAGAATTCCCTATAAGACAAAGAACTTATTTAATAAAACTAATCTAAACAATCTTTTAACACTGCTTGCTTGCTATCCAGTATACGACCTTCTAACCTGTAGCCTAGACACCCGAGAAATCAAAACCAGATGGCATTCCTCAACCCCCAGGCTGAACCAAAGGCTGCTTTTTATAATTTTCCTGTTCTTGCTGTATTTTTTCTACATCTGCATGAAAAAGATCTGCTGCTACAGAAAATAAATTCCAAATTGTAAGATGCTTCTCTAAACTTTTCTGCTTATTTTTATTTTCTTGTATGTATTTCAGGAGAGATAATAATTTTGGACGATCAAACGATCCATACTGAGACCAGCTCAAAAAAGAATCTTTTGCATCATATTTGACCCATTTCTCATGTGTTTCTTCAATCTGTTTTTTTTCTAACGGGAATAATTCTATGACATGCTGCAAAGGGGTGCATTTTTTTGAACTATCTAAATCTAAATACAAAGTATATACAGGGGGCTTTTCTTTCTTATCTGCCCCTTTCCCTTCCATTTTATTCTGACTATTACAATTTCTCCTATAAAGCCACAATCTACAAAAATATACTAATGCACCTAAACAAAGAAAATATACAAAAAAGAAAACTACAAAACTAAACAAATATACCACTAATAAGTCCACAATGTAAGCTTACTCACGCGTCTTCTCGTTTCTTTTTAGCAAGCCCAGGAGTCGTCGCCCGTATGTCCACTTCAGTAGGTTGATCACTCCCACTTCAGTGGTGCACAGAAATCAGGCTTAAACAACGCTTGCTCTCAAAATCCTGTAAAAACTTCGTTAACAACAAACACTTAATTTGTCATTCGTCTCGCCTTCTCTTTTCCGTGTGCGGCATAAATCTTCTGTTCTGCCGCGGTCGCCACTTTGAAGAAAAGGCTAGACGAATTTCATATTTAATATAAAAAGTTTATTTACAATTCTACTGGATACCTTCAATGGAGGTATTCAGGAAGCATATCTAGACAAAGCAGTCAGAATGCTTAATACATATTTCTTCCATCCTGCTTATATACTGTTTTTCTCTGCTATATGACTTCTCTTCTCCTGACATCACGTGCAGGCTGTATGCAGGCTGTACCATACCATACCATAAATCCTTAATTTAAAGCAGAACATATGCTGTATCTGGTTTCCCTTATCCCACAGACTTTCTGGAGCCGTGCCTTTGGCTGATGTGTTGCCACATTCTTTTCTCATGTCCCAGGAGATTTTAGTGTTGAAACAGCTTGTTGTAATCATGGAGCCTTCCACTCCCCATCTTTCATGCTTTTATTCAACAATAATGTCTTGGAATGTGGGTGGGGTTACCTCATCCATTAAGAGGCAGAAAATCCTACAGGCACTTCACAGGTAGAGGGTAGACATAGCACGGCTACAGGAGATGCATCACTCCTCGATAAGAACATAAAAAGTTTAAGAGATTTTGGAGATTCCAAGATGGCGCTTTGAACGGTCGCACTTGTAGTGGCTCCGTTTGTTTGCTGTGGTTAACTGCTCTTCCGAGACCCACGACTCCTTGTTTTAATGGGGAAGCGAAGGGGAAAGGTAAAGGAGGTTCCCTCGACTCCTGGACCGGCTTCGGGATTGAAACAGACTACCTTGCAATTTCAAACGGCGCTACCGGGACCTCTCTGTACATCGACTCCTTCTGTACACCCCGACGTATTGACGTCGATGGGAAGCGGAGACGGGGCTTCCTTGAGCCCCGTGGAACGCAGGGCTCCACCACAACCAGGGAGTGAGTTATTTTCAGCAGCCCAAACAGAAACGGATACCGGAGTGTTTAATCCGCAACTGTTGGAGGGTAGGACTGCAGTTAATCGGACTGGGACACAGGAACAGATGTCTTCGGCTGATTTGGCCTTAAAGGTACTACCACAACATATTGTGAACAAACTGTTACGATCTGAGCCCCCGTCCCACACCTTGGCAACAACAGGTGAAATAATTAAACCCTCAAATGTGACGCTTGAGTCACTGTGGGATATGGTTCATGACACTCACTCCTCTATGCAAAAAATGTTGCAAGAAAATACTAATGACATTAGAACTCTTTCTGAAGCCGCTCTGATACAGGCACAAGTAACTGCACAGCAATCCTGTAAGATTGGAAGTTTGGATACTAAAATTCAAGAAATGGGGATCTTGGAATCCACTTTGGTTAAAGATAGCAATTTTCTACACAAACGCCTAGAATATTTGGAAAATCAAGTTCGTAGACTTAACCTTCGGTTACTTAATTTTCCTAAATCACCTCTGATTTCCCCAGTTGATATGATGAAAAAATATATGACAGATATACTGGGAATGGATAAAGACTCACTGCCTCCTATAACTCGGGCTTATTACATTTGGAACACTAAAGCAATAATGGGAGAATTACCTAAACGAAGAACGGAGGCAGAAATGAATCTTACTTCCTTCCTAGAAAGTTCCCTAGAAGTAATTACACACAGGACAACTATGCTGGTTACCTTTGCGTTGGAACCAGACCGGAATGCAGTTTTAAGACTTTCCCTGAGACACTTAGATAGCTTGTTTATGGGTTCTAAAGTTAGGATTTTTCCAGACTTATCTAGGCCAACACAACTGAAACGCAGGGCCTTTTTGGAAATGCGTCCCAGAGTAGAGGCCATTAAAGCAAATTTTGTATTACGTTTTCCCTGTATTTGTAATCTAATGTTAGAAGGTAAACAATTTCAATTTGTGGACCCTAGACAGCTTAAAGATTTCCTAGATGCTAGAGGAGAAGTGAATGTTATATGCCCTCCCACATAACAGGCTGGAGTATGAGAGAGAGAGGTAGTGGCTCTGTATTAATTTAGTTATTTTTCCTTTTTTTATTTTAATTAACTCCTAAATCTTGGAATCAATTTCTTTTTTTTTTTTTATGTGGACAGAAAAATGTTCTCGCTGTTTCCTTATGTGTTAAATGAAATATTTTTTTTTTCATTTATGGATTTAATGTGATTTGTATGGTCACATTATATTGTGTATTTTTGAAAAATCAAATAAATAATTATATAATAAAAGTTTAAGAAGTGGTGGGTGGGGAAAATAGTGGAATCTCTGGCACTAAACAGGAAGACGGGAGTCCTCATTCTCTTTCATAAATGGTTAGGTGTGCATATACAGAGTTTCTGGACAGACACAGAAGGTTCCTATGTCTTAGCTAATATTTTCTTAAATAAGCAGAGAGGTGTGGTAGCCGTGTTAGTCCACTCTTAAAGGTTATCAATAGAAATCAAACAAAATAAAACATGGAAAAGAAAAAAGCTCTGGTCCCACCCTCACTTCCTGTTTCCGCAAGGGCGGGACCAGAGCTTGAGAGACAGAAGGGAAGGCCGAAGGTGCGCCGAGCAAACAACACACTTTTCGCTGCCGCTGCGGACGCCACCTTAACCCCGATCAGGTATGCCTTTTAAATTTTGGAGGAGGGGGGGCCCTGGTGCTCGGAGGGAGGCCGGCCTTGTGCTTGGTGCTGGGTGGGAGGCCTGATGCTGGGTGCTGGGTGGGAGGGAGGGAGGCCTGATGCTGGGAGGGCAGGGGGGAGAGGAGAGTGGCTGGACATGGATGGAGGGCAAGAAATGAAGAAGAAAGGAGGAAAGTAAAGAAAAAATGGAAAAGAAGTCCTGGAAACGGACTTAAGAGAAGAGATAGAGAGCAGCAGAATCAGACAACAAAGGTAGAAAAAATCATTTTATTTTCATTTTAGTGTTTGGAATATGTCCAATTTGAGAATTTACATCTGCTGTCTTATTTTGCACTGGGTATACTGGAGCTGTAACAGCTTACAGAAATGATTTAAAATGAAAAAAATTCATGTTATTTTTTTCTCCTATACTAGTATAATATTTTCAATGATGTCTGTTTATATGCGCCATGGCTGGTGTAAGGGGTGTGGCTATCATAGGGGTGGAGTCATATGTGGTGACCCCGCCCCATAATGAGTACCAGCACCTGTTGGCACTTTGCGATATATTTTGGGTTGCTGTTTGGGCACTCGGTCTCTGAAAGGTTCGCCATCACTGTTCTAGGTCAATAGATCCGAGGGAAATGTTTATGACGTGAGTGGTTCTACTTGGCTTCCTCCTGCCTCACCAATGACATTCATCAATGGCCTACTTAGCCACTTAGAAAAAAAAAGTTGCAGCCAGCTTTTTTCCATTCTCCATGTAGACAGAGAGGTGCCCCCAGGCTACCCAGAACTCATCTCCTATCCCTGAGCCCTCACTCACCTCTCCAGGAACGTTTTGGTCTAATTCTGTCTCTGAGGTCCTGCTGATTACTGACACATGGATCTTCCTCCTGCTCAATCTTTGCTAGAAGAGAAGGTTTCTCAGAGGAAGAACCTATTTGGAATGAAAAAGAATGACATCAGCCTTCTTCAAAAACAGGCAATTTTTTTTCTTAAATATTTGTAGAGAGCGAGACCTTCCTAAAGCTAGTCTGAACATCATAAATATTATGGATGTTAATGCCTACTGGAGATATCATTTGATAAAATATTAAAGATTGAGGGATTAAACAGAAACAGAGAAATGCCCCTTCAGTGTGACGTCTAAGGTGTGGCACCTCAGAGGTAGTCAGTTTGATATGGCCGCTTCCCAGTGACATAAGCTAACCACCTTTGCTTAACAAGTCAGCTAAGGCCAGCCCCCAAAATTGTCCAGACTGGGCTCGCTGTTATACCTTACCAACGGAAGGTGTCAGAACATTGATGATGTCACCAGTAGGCGAAGCCTCACACTGCACTGCCAAATAGTCAAAGGAGCTGAGGTACTGATGACCACAAAGTCCTTCTGCAGCCAGCAGACACACACTGAATTTTTTCTTTTGTACCCCGCGCTTTCTCACTCATGGCAGGCTCAATGCAGCTTACATGGGGCAATGGAGGGTTAAGTGACTTGCCCAGAGTCACAAGGAGCTGCCTGTGCCTGAAGTGGGAATCGAACTCAGTTCCCCCCAGAACCAAAGTCCACCACCCTAACCACTAGGCCACTCCTCCACTCCATTCAATACAGCAAACCAAAACTTGTAGAAAACATCTGTTCGGATCGATTTCGACACCAGAACCAAAACTGAATTTTGGTTGGGCTCTAGCCTAAGAATCAAGGTATTTATAGGTATACAGGTATTTTTCTTTTAACCTTTTTGTTTATGTACATTTATTATTAACAACTGCATGAAAATGTCTATATACCTCAAGTGGAAGAATCTCAACTGGGCAGACTGGATGGGCCAAATTAACCTTCAATCGGTCATCATCTACTATGTCAATACAAAGCAGGAGGACATTGAAAACGTTTCAGCATATAGTCTCTAATAATGGAACAAAAAATAATCTTTACTCATTGCTAATAGGGTTTCATAATTCTCCTTCATGGTCTCCTTGTAAAGCTCCTTCTGCCATTCCGCTAACATCTCCCACTCGTCCTCACTGAAATAGACAGCGACGTCCTCAAATGTTACAGGGACCTGGAAGAATAAGAGGGACCTTCTCAGCATCCGCCTCAGACATAAGTTCATCTCTACAGCTTGTATGATATGAACAAGGATATTATGTGCTCACGTTTGGGTGACCCTTTAGCATCAGCTGGAATGTTAATTCCAAAGAATGACATTTTATACAAAATCAGGAACAGCAAACAGAAAAAAAACCTCTAAGTCAAATAATCAAATCAAACAAGAGTAGAGGCTGACCAAAGAACGAATCCAACACTGGAGATAAAGCGTTTGCTGCTTGAACAAAAGGGCCCGACGTGGTCCATGTTTCGGCGTCGCAAAACACCTGCCTCAGGGGTCACAATGGTATTCAAGGATTACACTACCACTTCAGGAAACGCTGGTTGTCCAGTATTTTCTCTCGAGCGGATGCCTTCAGGCAGTTTTGTTTGTCCTTGGTCAGCCTCTACTCTTGTTTGATTGGATTATTTTACAAAATGACAACTTCCTGTAAATCTGGAACCTTCCAGCATCTTTATTTCTAGAAGAACACTTTTGGAGTCTTTGTTGAAGACATACATAAAGCAAATAGGCTCATTTATACATTTATGTTTATATTTGGTCATTTTACTATTGTTATACTGTTAACAGAACTGTAAGTTTTGTTGTTAACTGTACCTGCTATACACGGCCTTGGATGAATCTCTTCATAAAGGCGGTTAATAAAATCCCAATAAATAAATGCCTGCATGAAATACATTTCCATAAACTCAGGGATCAAAGTTAGGGGTCTAGTGCTGAGAATCAATGCTACGCACCTTTTCCTTCCCTAGTGTTACACTGCTCTAACAAAGGTTAAGGCTCTGAATTAAAAGATTGTTTTCCACTTTTTCAAAAAGTTTCAATACAAATTCAAGAGTACAATAAGTCACAAGGCTAATAAAAGTTCAATATATACTCAAACTCAACCACATCAGCCTCAGTGCTCCGATCTGATATTCTTAACAACTTGCTTCCCCCCCCCCCCCCTCCGTTAAACCCTATTCCTTTCCCCCCTCTTACATAAATCACATTGGTCATTTATAGTTCTACCTGTTCTCCAAACATATCTCTTGTCATTCTGGTTACATCGTCTCCTGAAGCTTGCAAGGTTTGGTTTTCATATAGCAGCAGGTATGGTTTCTTCCAATAAAAGGATACAACCAGTCACACGTGGACGAATAACCTCTCCCCATCTTTTACCTCTGGTGACATTTTGGATCTCTCACCAAGACTTGGTTCTTTTTGGTGGTACCTCTGGCACCCACAGTAGTAACGCAAATTATTTGGACAGTAATCCCTGCGTCCCTGCATGTTTCACATATCGTTCCTCAGAAAGAGAAACTTCCTTACTTAAATCTTCAGTTGTTCCTCTCTTCACAATATAGTTTATCATCTGCATGTACTGATAGAACTTCATGTCTCCTAGCCCATAATGGGTTTTTTAAGACTCCAAGTTGAGTTAACCATCTTTAACCAGTTGTTCTAGCTGCTCACACCTTTGTCTCACCACTTAAGAGATTCCGCTGTGAACTGCCCCCGGTAGAAATCTTTACTAAGGCAAAGGGGCTGAGTGGTGACACGATAGAGGTCTAGAAAATAATGAGTGGAGTGGAACGGTAGACATGAATCATCTGTTTACTCTTTCCAAAAATACTAGGACTAGGGAGCATGCGATGGCGCTACAAAGTAGTAAATTTAAAACGAATCGGAGAAAATTTTTCTTCACTCAACATGTAATTAAACTCTGGAATTCGTTGCCAGAGAGCGTAGTAAAAGCGGTTAGCTTAGTGGGATTTAAAAGAGGTCTGGACGGCTTCCTAAAGGAAAAGTACATAGGCCATTATTAAATTGACTTGGGGAAAATCCACTGCTTATTTCTGGGATAAGCAGCAAAAAATGTATTGAACGTTTTCGGGATCTTGCCACGTATTTGTGACCTGGATTGGCCACTGTTGGAAACAGGATCACTGTAGCTGCTGGACCACTGAACTGGTGGCACTGGAATTGCTGCGCAGTAATAGGCCACGAGTTTAAATGTGTAAACATTATGGATTGGCCATATTGATAAGAGAGATTTCTATCTACAAGATGAGTTGGGCATAAATGCATGAAAAAACTGCTTCTCCACAGAAGTGTCTTTGTCTAATCCCCTCCTAGAAGCTGCTTGTAAGAAGCCCCAGCCCTACAGTGAAAGCTGTCCTACCTGTGCAGCCTCTGGCTCAGCCATTCTCTCTCTCCTGCTTTTCTGGGAAGGATTTACTCTTTTTTTTTTTAACTGGGCTGCTGCTTCTCTCTAAATGGCTAATGCAGCAGCTGCCCTAGAACTAGAAGAATGTGCTGCACTGCTGCTGTGCTGAGTCGGAGCTAGACGCAGACTGATGACATCACAAAAGGGGGCGGGCAGAAGGTGTCACGAATTAAAAGGCTGGAGAGGTTCTTCTAAGAGTCTGTTTATTATATTACACTGATGGGTTTCATAGTTTGATTTTTATATTTTCATGTTCTCTGTGTCACTGCTTCCAGTTCAGTGATTGTACAGGCTGGTGATATGTAGGTGTTTATATCACTTCGATTTTTATATTTCCATGTTCACTGTGTGTCATAACATAGTAGATGACAGCAGATAAGACCTGTACGGTCCATCCAATCTGCCCAAGATAAATTCATAGCAGAAGGTATGATTGATACCACATAAGTAGACTTGATCTTGATTCGCCCTTGCCATTTGCAGGACATAGACTGTAGAAGTCTGCCCTGCTGCCCCTGTCCTTGTTCTCCAGTTACTGAAGCTGAATCTGTGACAGTCCAGAATTCATTTAGTTTTTCTGCTATTTCTTTGTCTTCCTTGATCGTCCCTTTTACACCCCGGTCATCCAGCAGGCCAACCGATTCTTTTGCCAGTTTCCTGCTTTTAATGTATCTAAAAAAATTTTTACTATCAGTTTTCGCCTCTAATGCTATCTTTCTTTCAAAATCCCTCTTTGCCTTTCTTATCAGCGCTTTGCATCTGACTTGACATTCCTTATGCCGCTTATTTTCCTCACTCAGTTCCTTCTTCCATTTTCTGAAGGATTCCTTTTTGGCTCCAATAGCCTCCTTTACCTCACTTTTTAACCACGCTGGCTGTCGTTTGGTTTTCCGTCTTCCTTTTCTGATATGTGGCAGTATTGTGGTGATGTGAGAAGCTTGGAAATTGGAAGTATTTTTGGCCCTTGAAACAGCCCGGTTGCGGTGAAACAGGGTTCTCCTGTTGGGCTTATGATTATTGGACATTGGGGAAGACACCATGGACTGTGATGCAAGCTAAGTAATAATTGAAAGTGTATTTCACCGCATTTGTGGCGTATTAATCAGCCTCTACCTTATTGTATTGTTAAAGGTGTGTGCACAAGTATTTTATGAATAAGAAGAGTGGAGTTTTTTTTGTGAAGACTAGTGATTGAAGAGGACTTCTCTTAACTTTGAAAGGTGTTCCTTTAAAGAGATTTCTCCGTGGTTTCTGAAGTCTTTTTTTCTCCACATATTTTCATGAATATACGTTATCAGTAGAAATCAAACAAAATAAAACATGGAAAAGAAAATAAGATGATACCTTTTTTATTGGACATAACTTAATACATTTCTTGATTAGCTTTCGAAGGTTGCCCTTCTTCGTCAGATCGGAAATAAGCAAATGTGCTAGCTGACAGTGAATATAAGTGAAAACATTCAAGCATTACTATGACAGTCTGACAGGGTGGGAGGATGGGGGTGGGTCGGAGGTATGCATGGGGACATCAAAGCATATCATTGATATTCTAACAGGATGGGTGTGGATAGGTGAGGGGTGGGGTGATCAACAGAGACATACAGCTTTATGGTTTATAATAGGCTAGGAACCCCAGGTCCTTGTTAAGTCCTTATATACACTGTCAGCTAGCACATTTGCTTATTTCCGATCTGACGTAGAAGGGCAACCTTCGAAAGCTAATCAAGAAATGTATTAAGTTATGTCCAATAAAAAAGGTATCATCTTATTTTCTTTTCCATGTTTTATTTTGTTTGATTTCTATTGATAACCTTAAGAGTGGACTAACACGGCTACCAGACTCCTCTACTTCATGAATATACATGAATTTACACCTGCAATACAGGGTTCTATGTAGTAGAATTTGTTGTAACGATATCTTGGTAATTAAAATCACCCATTATTATTGCGTTGCCTAATTTATTTGCCTCACTAATTTCATTTAACATGACTGCGTCCGTCTGCTCATCCTGGTCGGGCGGACGGTAGTACACCCCTTTCACCATCCTTTTCCCCTTTACACATGGAATTTCAATCCACAATGATTCCAAGAGGTCTTTTGTTTCCTGCAGAATTTTCAATCTATTTGTTCTAGATGCAGAAGTTGTGGGAACAAATTGCACAGAGCTGGTGCCTGGTAGAAAAAGGCATCTTCTCAGGTGGAGTCTGAATGTGCTCTGGACAATGGAAATATGACCAGACTAGTGGAACCATGTCCATTTCCTCAACAATGAAATGGGCCCTAGGAAGGCTCTCATGTAAGCATTTTTTGCTCTCTCCCCTGCCCTCCCCCTCCATGTCCAGCGATTCTCCTCTTCCCTGCCCTCCCATCCGTGTCCCACGATTCTCTCCTCTACTGTCCTCCCATCCATGTCCATCAATTCTCCTCTGACACTAGCTCAGGTTCCTTTTTCCCCACAGCCTAGTAAAAGGACCCTTAAATTAATTAAGTAGGAAGGAATTCACAAGTGAAATGCTTTGTGAGCCAGGACCAACATTTTAAACTTAGACTGATACAGGCAAGGTAACCAGTAGACATCTCTCAAAAGTGGTCAAACATGGTCTTACTTTTTTTGCCTTACAATATTTATAAATGATCTGGAAATGGGGTTAACTAGTGAGGTAATTAAATTTACTGACACAAAGTTATTCAAAATTGTTAAATCGCAAGAGGATTGTGAAAAATTACATGAGGACCTAATGAGACTGGGCGTCTAAATGGAGGATGATGTTTAATGAGCAAATGCAAAATGATGCATGTGGAAAAGAGGAACCCAAACTATAGCTATATGATGGAAGGTTCCACACTAGGAGTCACCGACTAGGAAAAGGGTCTAGGTGTCATCGTTTATGATACTTTGAAACCTTCTGCTCAGCGCACAGCAGCGGCTATGAAAGCAAATAGAATGTTAGGTATTATTAGGAAAGGAATGAAAAACATAAATGACATTATAATGCCTTTGGAAGAAAATGAGCTGCAAGATCCGAGACAACATGGTTTTACCAAAGGGAAATCGTGCCAAACGAATCTCATTGAATTCTTTGATTGGGTGACCGGAGAATTGAACCGTGGACGTGCTACAGACGTAATCTACTTAGATTTCAGTAAGGCTTTTGACATGGTTCCCCACAGGAGGCTCTTAAATAAACTGGATGGGCTGAAGATGGGACCCAAAGTGGTGAACTGGATTAGGAACTGGTTGACAGACCAGCACCAGAGGGTGGTGGTGAACGGAGTTCACTCGGAGGAGGGAAAGGTGAGTAGTGGAGTGCCTCAGGGAACGGTGCTGGGGCCGATTCTGTTCAATATATTTGTGAGTGACATTGCCGAAGGGTTAGAAGGTAAAGTTTGCCTATTTGTGGATGATACTAAGATTTGTAACACAGTGGACACCCCGGAGGGAGTGGAAAACATGAAAAAGGATCTGAAAAAGCTAGAAGAATGGTCTAAGGTTTGGCAATTAAAATTCAATGCAAAGAAATGCAAAGTGATGCACTTAGGGAGTAGAAATCCACGGGAGGTGTATGTGTTAGGCGGGGAGAGTCTGCTAGGTACGGACGGGGAGAGGGATCTTGGGGTGATAGTATCTGAGAATCTGAAGGCGACGAAACAGTGTGACAAGGCGGTGGCCGTAGCTAGAAGGTTGTTAGGCTGTATAGGGAGAGGCATGACCAGCAGAAGAGGTGTTGATGCCCCTGTACAAGTCGTTGGTGAGGCCCCGCCTGGAGTATTGTGTTCAGTTTTGGAGGCTGTATCTTGCTAAGGATGTAAAAAGAATTGAAGCGGTGCAAAGAAAAGCTACGAGGATGGTATGGGATTTACGTTACAAGATGTATGAGGAGAGACTTGCTGACCTGGACATGTATACCCTGGAGGAAAGGAGAAACAGGGGTGATATGATACAGACGTTCAAATATTTGAAAGGTATTAATCCGCAAACGAACCTTTTCCGGAGATGGGAAGGCGGTAGAACGAGAGGGCATGAAATGAGATTGAAGGGGGGCAGACTTAAGAAAAATGTCAGGAAGTATTTTTTCACGGAGAGGGTGGTGGATGCTTGGAATGCCCTCCCGCGGGAGGTGGTGGAGAGGAAAATGGTAACGGAATTCAAACATGCGTGGGATAAACATAAAGGAATCCTGTTCAGAAGGAAGGGATCCTCAGGAGCTTAGCCTTGAATGGGTGGCAGAGACGGTTGGGAGGCGGGGCTAATGCTGGGCAGACTTAAACGGTCTGTGCCAGGGCTGGTGGTGGGAGGCGGGGCTGGTGGTTGGGAGGCGGGGATAGTACTGGGCGGACTTATACGGTCTGTGCCCTGAAAAAGACAGGTACAAATCAAGGTAAGGTATACACAAAAAACTAGCACATATGAGTTTATCTTGTTGGGCAGACTGGATGGACCGTGCAGGTCTTTTTCTGCCGTCATCTACTATGTATATGTATCGCTCCATGGTGCGACCACACCTCAAATACAGTCTGCAATTCTGGTCACTGTATCTCAAAAAAGATGTAGTGGAATTAGAAAAGGTACAGAGGACGAAGAAAATGATAAAGGGGATGGTACAACTTATCTATAAGAAAAGGCTAAAGCTGCTAGCGCTCATCAGCTTGGAAAAGAGACAGCTGAGGGGAGATATGATAGAGGTCTATAAACTAATGTGTGGCGTGGAATGGGTAGAAGTAAATCACTTGTTTACTCTTTCCAAAAATACTAGGACTAGGGGGCATGCAATGAAACTACAAAGTAGTAAATTTAAAATGAATCAAAGAAAATATTTCTTCACCCAGTGTGTAATTAAACTCTGGAATTCGTTACCAGAGAATGTAGTAAAAGCAGTTAGCTTAGCGGGGTTTAAAAAAGGTTTGGCTGGCTTCCTAAAGGAAAAGTCCATAGACCATTATTGAAATGGACTTGTGGAAAATCCACTCTTATTTCTAGGATAAGCAGCATAAAATGTATTGTACTTTTTTGGGATCTTGCCAAGTACTTGAGACCTGGATTGGCCACTGTTGGAAACAGGATGGTGGGCTTGATGGACCTTCGGTCTGTCCCAGCATGGCAATTCTTATGTAATTATTAAGAAGCTTTAGAAAATACAGCCTGTATAGAGGAATGTCAGAAGTGTGTGACTAAGGATGCTTTATAAGCCTCTAGGGTGTACATTGGGGTCTAGCCCATTTTACCATTGGAAGAATAACTTTGTAGAAACTATCAATAAATATAAGTGTGCTGGGTGACATGAGTGCTTATTCATTGTGTTTAGCGGCAGTTTCTTAGTAAGAATTGATATTTATGCCGAAAATCCTCTGAGGAAGCAGGTTCTGCGAAACATACTTTTATATAAAAAATTACAAAGAACTTAAAAAAGAAATAAGATATTGAGTGAAAACATATTTTGTGAAAATTAAAGAGTTCTGTGGGGTTTTTCTGAACCAATGATTTAATTAACTGAGGGTGATTCAAAAAGCCACAATAACCCAATAAACTATTAGGCACGAAGGCTAATACATCACCGGGTATTTTCTGAGGTTCTTTTCCTCACCTACCAATGAATAGTCAGTAGTTTTGCAAGGTCTTGTGACAGATGACATGTTTGTCTATACATTTTTAAGGACCTGTTTATGTGCCATAGATATCTGTTATAACTGCTATAGAAAGGTGGCCAGTAATCCTAATAGCCCTTGATGTAACAGGATTCAAATTTAATCAATGATTCTCGAGCCATGAAGCTACTCTTTGGGGGCCAATGTTAAAAGATGTTAAATCTGGGCTACAAGGGTCAACATAACTGATCATCCAAATATCGTCTGCAAAAAAGTGGGCAGTAACGCCAAGTTCCTGACTAGGGGGCACCAAAGGGCTTAGAAATAGGTTGAACAACAGAGGGGACAATATAGAACCTTCAGGAACTCCACACAATAAAACTTGTAAAGAGGAATCACTAGAATTGTGGGAGACATAAAAAGTGTGGTTAAAAAGAAATGACTCAAACCACCGATACCCTTGGAGGCGTATTTTCAAAGCACTTAGGGCCTACCGATTCCCAGTGCGGCAACAGAGAGGAAGCCCACTCAATTCCTATGAGCTTCCTCTCATTTGCCACGCAGGGATCGGTAGCAAGGCTTTGCACAAGAAGCTCTTAGACTTACAAGTTCTTTAGGTCACTATGGAACTTTGTAAGTCTAAGTGATTTGAAAATGAGCCCCCAATTGGCCTCTAAGACCAAACTCTTTTAAAATGTAAAGCAACAATGAATGGCCTATGAGGTCAAAGGTTGCCAATTTATTGAATGATGCAACAAGACCTTTATCAAGCTGCTTTTGTTATATCATTAACCACGGAAACAAGAGTTGTCTCTCTGCTAAGCAGGCACCAGAAGCCTGATTGGCGGGGGTGTAGTACATTTCTCTTCTCAACAAAATGCTAACTAAAAGAAAAAACATATCAATATGTTTGTTTGTTTTTTACTTACTTCACTGCAGCTGGCGTCCCACCAGTTCATGAGAAAAGAAAATCATAATTTGGGGTATTACTCAAAAGCACATTGGAAAAAGTGGATCTTCAAACCTGCCTTCTGGTAGGATTGCTAGAGGCAGAGCAGAGTGACTTTGTAATATCATTCTATAAAATGGGTGCTTAGAAAAAAGAAAAGCACTTTGTCTATGGGTAAATTTTGTTCCTGGGACAACCAGTCTATAATCATTAAGGGGTACGTTTACTAAGGTGCGTTAGCATTTTTAACGCACCTGTAAATTTAAGGCACGTTAAACACTAACGCGCCTATAGATTTCTATGGGAGCGTTAGCGTTTAATGCACGTAAACCATTTACGCACATTAAAAACGCTAACGTGCCCATAGCGCCGCTAAGTAAACCTAGCCCTTGGAGATCAGAGTAGGCAGGCATGGTGAGCGATGCAAGATACAGTAGGTAGGCCCTCATGCAGTGCTGAAAAAAACCCCAAAGTTAATATCATCAACTGAACGAAAAAAATCCACTGGCCGCCAGTGCAAATCTTTCAGCAAAGGTGTAACATGATCCCACTTTTGCGCTTTGCGAAGGAAGTGGGCAGCAGTATTCTGCTATGTCTGGAGTCTCCGCAGTTGAGAATGACGGATCCCAGCATAAAAAGCATTTGCACTATTACAAAAAAAGGACTTTCTACAGTTCTTTTTAATTTATTTTTACACATCTAGGAACTAGTTACTCCAGGATAGTTACATAGCATCTATACAACATACACTTATGTTTATCTTTATTAAAACCTAATTCTACTGCTTAACTATTACAGAACAAAGCGGTTTACAAAAACATATAACAAAATAAAAAATTTTAAAACTCCAATTACAAAATTATAAAACAACTCAATACAATACAGCAGCAACCATAAATACCATAGCTTTAAAATATAAATACAATATCCACACACAGAATAGATATAAAACACCACAACACACATCATATATCTCTCAACCCTATAATAACGTCTACTATGTAGAGGGAACACATCAAGGTGCATTTGGAAATTCCTTTTAAATTGGACTTTTGGCACCCAATACAATTGGGACAACTTATATAATCTTCCACCACATTTTCTTAGCCTCCGATGGCACAGTTTGCACTTGAGAAGCTTCTGCTTTTCCACATGTAGCTCAGAAGAGGCACACGGTATTAACACTTTTAATAGTGATGCGTACTTGTGTTCTTCTCCTTCATCGTGGTGTTCAGTTTTCAAAGACGGCTTGAAACCACTAAAGGCAAATGTTTATTTAAACTTGATATACCGCCTTTCAAAACGTCAATCAAAGCGGTTTACAAAAAGATAAAAAATAAATAGGGAAAAAGGAAATTAACTACAACGTGCAGATAGAAAAGTTGAAGAGGAAGAAGAAGAAAAGGGAGGGGAAGGGAAGGGAAGGAAATAATAGAAACGTTTTTTCTGCTGAATGCTCAGCCTCCCACTCACGAGACACTACCATATGCTAAAGAAAAGAGGTGTGTTTGTAGGGAGGACTTGAATTTCAAATAGGATGGTTCAGCTCTAATGCCCAAATGATTGAAAGCCCCGCGAAGTTCCAAACAACGCTCTAAAAATAGCACTGGAACAGCACAGGGCTTTACCGCTCCTATGATCAGAGATAATAGAATGCAAATTTATGCACGCCATTATCTCTGATCATAGGGTACAGTGCGGGAGGATTGTGCCTGAGCCCTCAGACCAAACACAGGGGCTGGAGGTCCATGGGACCACCAGACCCCAAACAGCATGGCCCTGGGTGTCCCCACCGAACCCCCACCCTAAGCCAGTGACACGTGGCCTGGAGGTCTTATAGCATTTACACAGTTTATAGTGGATGAGACATGCTATCTTACTGTACACCAGCCTTCTAGAATCAGCACTGTTGTACCGGGTTTTTTTGGGGGGTGGGGAGGGGTTTCTATGCTAGGTATCCTCTGTTGCAATTTTCAGTCCCTCATGTCTCTCTATTATGGAGCCTCACATTTTCTTAACTTGTGAGAGACACTTTTATTGCACTTAGAGGGGAATAATCAAACGGCGCCGGTGAAATAGATTGCCGGCGATTTATTCTGGAGGCGCCGCAAACAGCTGGCCGAATCGTAATATCGAAAAAGATGGCCAGCCATCTTTTCTTTCGATAATACGGTTTGGCCCAGCCAAATGCCAGAGTTCGCCGGGTTTCAGATGGCCGGTTTTGTTTTTCAGCGATAATGGAAAAAAATGCCGGCGATCTCAAACCCGGCGAAATCCAAGGCATTTGGTCATGGGAGGAGCCAGCATTTGTAGTGCACTGGCCCCCTGACATGCCAGGACACCAACCGGGCACCCTAGGGGGCACTTCTAAAAATTTTAAAAAATATATACAAATACCTCCCAGGTGCATAGAGCTCCCTTACCTTGGGTGCTGAGCCCCCCCAAATTTATTTTATTTATTTATTTTATTACATTTGTACCCCGGCCTTTCCCACTCATGGCAGGCTCAATGCGGCTTACATGGGGCAATGGAGGGTTAAGTGACTTGCCCAGAGTCACAAGGAGCTGCCTGTGCCTGAAGTGGGAATCAAACTCAGTTCCTCAGTTCCCCAGGACCAAAGTCCACCACCCTAACCACTAAGCCACTCCTCCAAATCCCCCCAAAACCCACTCCCCACAACTCTACACCACTACCATAGTCCTTATGGGTTAAGGGGGGCACCTACATGTGGGTACAGTGGTTTTGGGGGGGTTGAAGGGCTCAACACTTACCACCATAAGTGTAACAGGAGGGGGGGGGGGTGGGCCTGGGTCTGCCTGCCTAAGTCCACTGCAACCAACAAAAACTGTTCCAGGGACCTGCATACTGCTGTCAGGGAGCTTGGTATGACATTTGAGGCTGGCATACAGGCTGGCAAAAAAGGTTTTTATTTTTTTAGTGTGGGAGGGGGTTGGTGACCACTGGGGGAGTATGGGGAGGTCATCCCCCATTCCCTCCGGTGGTCATCTGGTCAGTTCAGGCACCTTTTTGATGCTTGGTCGTGAAAATAAAAGGACCAAGTAAAAGCGGCAAAATACTGATGAACGCTGCTTTTTTTCCCCCATTATCCATGAAAGCCGGCCATCTGGTAGCCACGCCCATGCCCCGCCTTCACTACGCTGCCGACACGCCCCCTTGAACTTTCGCTGGCTCAGCGATAGGAAAGCGGCGATGGTGTCAAAAAAGCAGCTTTCGATTATACCGATTTCACCGCTTTTGAGAGATCGCCAGCCATCTCCCGATTTATGTCAGAAGATGGCCAGTGATCACTTTCGAAAATAAGCCCATTAGTTACCTGTAAAGGATTTCTCTAGCAGGTAGCTCATTTGGATTTTTAGAACCGATAGGCAAATGAAATGTTTTATTAAAGTGCAGTAGGATCTGTACTTGCTGAACATAACAGAAACATTAATGTGTGTTTGTGCAAAGCCTGTGTGGTAAATGGAGAGGGCATGCCTTGCATTTACTGCATGAGCAGACTTAACACATGGGTACTACACAGTATTCATGCCGCCACTGTAGGAAATGCAGTGCAGGCCCATTCAAAAATAAATACAAGCAGCATTGCCACACCATCCCCCACATCTCTCCTCAAAGGCCGATCACCCACCCACACATCCTCTCACCATTTCCCTGATTCCCCCCCCCCCCAAAGCTCTGATCCCACTCCCCCTACTATACATCTGATCCCCCCCATAAAGGCCCCCTATGTGTCCCATCCCACCCCCATGCATAAACCCTGCCCCATCCTAAAACCCCAACCCCAAGAAGAAAACATCCTTCCCTCATTGACCCCTCCCCCCCCGACCTAATTCAGAGGGTCTTCTGCAGTAGCTCAGTAGTCCTGGGCAAGAGCAGCCCCCTTCTGCTTCTGCCCAGACCTTGGACAGCCTCCAAACTGGTCACTATGACCCCTAGTGGTAGTCTCACGGTACTATCACTAGGAGGTATCCTGTCATATATGGGCAAGGGTAATTTTATATAGCTTTTTCCATATGTAAAACCTAAGTAAAAACACGGAAAGGGCTTTTAGAGAACTGTGCAACCACATACGCATGTAGACATACAAAGAGTGCATCTAATTATATTCATTCTCAGGATGTAGCTTGGGCAAAGCAGAGAGTACATGCATAGGGTACATGCAATCACTTACCTAAATTTGTGCACAGGCATTCAAAAGCTGTTAGGGCCAGTTCCGGGAGCTTATTTTTATAAAAGCATATAGGTAACACAGTAAGTGACGGCAGATAAAGACGGTCCATCCAGGCTGCCCAACTGTCATATTCATTATCAACAATGAATGTGATGTAAAATACTTGATCATGATCTTTCTTTGGTGTTTCTGAGACATAAGATCACAGAAGTCCGCCTGTCCTTACATTCCAACTACTGGTTTATGGTTTATTAAGTCATGATATGCCGCCCAAACTAACGGGCGGGACTGGGCAGTACATAATACAAAAACTACTACTTAACATTTCTAGAGTGCTACTAGGGTTACGCAGCGCTGTACAATTTAACAAAGAGAGACAGTCCCTGCTCAAAGAGCTTACAATCTAATAGACAAGTGAACGGTCGGTCCGATAGGGGCAGTCAAATTGGGGCAGTCTGGATTCACTGAATTTACCGAACGCACATTGAAGAGGTGGGCTTTAAGCAAAGACTTGAAGAAGGGCAGGGAGGGGGCTTGGCGTAAGGGTTCAGGAAGGTTGTTCCAAGCATAGGGTGAGGCGAGGCAGAATGAGCGGAGCCTGGAGTTGGCGGTGGTGGAGAAGGGTAATGAGAGGAGGGATTTGTCCTGTGAACAGAGGTTTCGGGCTGGAACTTAAGGGGAGATGAGGGTAGAGAGGTAGTGAGGGGCAGCAGACTGAGTGCATTTGTAGGTAAGAAGGAGAAGCTTGAATTGAATGCGGTATCTGATTGGAAGCCAGTGAAGTGACCTGAGGAGAGGGGTAATATGAGTATATCGGTTCTGGTGGAATATAAGACGTGCGGCAGAGTTCTGAACAGATTGAAGGGGGGATAGATGGCTAAGTGGGAGGCCGGTGAGGAGTAAGTTGCAGTAGTCCAGGTGAGAGGTAATGAGAGCGTGGACGAGAGTTCGGGTGGTGTGTTCAAAGAGGAAAGGGCGAATTTTGCTGATGTTAAAGAGGAAGAAGCGACAGGTCTTGGCTATCTGCTGGATATGCGCAGAGAAGGAGAGAGAGGAGTCAAAGATGACTCCGAGGTTGCGGGCAGATGAGACAGGGAGGATGAGGGTGTTATCAACTGAGATAGAAAACAATATCAGAAACCACAAAGATAATCCAATGTGAATATACACAACCCCTCCACAAATATTCAGAGTTGTCTTACAATATCTACTTGTTATACTATCATCATGCTTTTTCTTTCTCATTATCATGTTACCCAAGATCCTTCTGTTACACTAAATGTCTATTTTCTAATATATTTCTATTACCATGATGTATTGTAAGCCACATTGAGCCTGCAAAGAGGTGGGAAAATGTGGGATACAAATGCAATAAATAAAAGAACTACAATACTGGAATTGCTGTTGAAGCCCATTCCAGTCTATCTGTCTTGTCATTTGCGCGACACAGGCCGTAAAAGTCTGCCCAGCACCGTCCTGGGCTGAAGTTGCTGTATAAGCCCTTTCCAGCCCATCCTAAACCGGAGTTCCATACACAGGGCACAGCCGTACAAAGTCTGCTAATTCACCTCAACAGGATGCACCCGATAATTCTCCTCTACTAATTAACCTGTTGGGAGGGCAGACTAGTACTCGAAATCATGAGCATTTAGTGTTACTTTTTCCGTCACGTAAAGGTATTACGTACAATGCAGTACATTCAGGATCTTATTATTATGCAGTTGAGTTATGGAATTCTTTACCTTTAGTGTTGGCTGTCAAAGGCCAACCTAAATTGTCTTTTGTAAGCGAGTTAAGACTTGGTATTTTGAGAACGTATTTTGACCTTACTCTGGTATGTGTGTTTCAGAGATAAGCTGTGTATTAAGCTTTTATTATGATTTTGTAACCCGCTCTGAACCTAGAAAGATTTGTTCTGGCAGGCTTTGGGATTATTGTGAAGTTTAATGATGGGACAGAATGTTACTGAAAACAGTGGGACTGTTTGATTTTATATAGATATATATTATATCTTTTCTATAAGAAAGTATTGATACCATGGTGGGATAAATAAGATTTGTTTCTCTGTTTAGTGTGTTATTGGGTGTTTTTATTGTTTTATGTATTTTTATTATGTATGTCCATTTTGGAATATGCATATTCAGATATACTATACGTATTTTAAATAAATAAGGCCGCTCCTGAAGAAAGGTAACAGATTCAAGAACAGTATCTCTTTATGGACTAATATCTAAGTCTCCAGTTCTGGCAAAGATTATTGTCCTGTATGACGGATCAGTTCCAAGACTATTTAGAATTGGAAGGGGGTCTTGATACTGCATAATCTGGTTTTCAGACTAAAATTCAGTATGGAGAGACGGAATACGGAAAGAGATAGGGGAGGGGGCGCTGCCGGGCAGCGAGCAGAGGAGGAGAGGGGCACAAAGCGGTCACTGCTGAACTGTTTTGGGGACCGGACAGGGTGGGTCTGAGGCAAAAATGTGTGGGCCCACCGATAGCTATGCCATTCTTACAATTGTTTTTATTTTTCATGTTTGCTGTAATAGCAGAGTCTGATTTCATGAGGCTCCGATTCCATTTTTTTGTTGTCAAATCTCTATTATTGATGTGTGATCCCTTGTTTCATATTTGTTGAGGGTCTGTCTGTATTTTGTGCTTTTGACTAAGGTGCAGTATTCTGCTGTCATGTAATTTCTTTGTAAAGATCTGTAGCAGTGCCTTTCTTTATTATTGTTCCCACTAGGTGGTCTATTGGAGTTTGAGGGCCTGGTGTAATATTTACAGCGAGTCTTTTCATGGATAAATTTATTCCTCTTTGTCTTGGGAGTTAGTGCTGTTATGATCGGAACGTGCTTTTGCAAAAGTTTGTGCATAGTGTTTCGCAATGATGAAGTGTTGGTCTTACTGAGATTATATCAAAATGTTAATATAATTTTAGTTCTATGATCACATGGGGTTTTAGAACATGCTGCAGGATCTGATGTGCGTTAAGGTGGTTACATAAGTACATAAGTACATAAGTAGTGCCATACTGGGAAAGACCAAAGGTCCATCTAGCCCAGCATCCTGTCACCGACAGTGGCCAATCCAGGTCAAGGGCACCTGGCACGCTCCCCAAACGTAAAAACATTCCAGACAAGTTATACCTAAAAATGAGGAATTTTTCCAGTCCATTTAATAGCGGTCTATGGACTTGTCCTTTAGGAATCTATCTAACCCCTTTTTAAACTCCGTCAAGCTAACCGCCCGTACCACGTTCTCCGGCAATGAATTCCAGAGTCTAATTACACGTTGGGTGAAGAAAAATTTTCTCCGATTCGTTTTAAATTTACCACACTGTAGCTTCAACTCATGCCCTCTAGTCCTAGTATTTTTGGATAGCGTGAACAGTCGCTTCACATCCACCCGATCCATTCCACTCATTATTTTATACACTTCTATCATATCTCCCCTCAGCCGTCTCTTCTCCAAGCTGAAAAGCCCTAGCCTTCTCAGCCTCTCTTCATAGGAAAGTCGTCCCATCCCCACTATCATTTTCGTCGCCCTTCGCTGTACCTTTTCCAATTCTACTATATCTTTTTTGAGATACGGAGACCAGTACTGAACACAATACTCCAGGTGCGGTCGCACCATGGAGCGATACAACGGCATTATAACATCCGCACACCTGGACTCCATACCCTTCTTAATAACACCCAACATTCTATTCGCTTTCCTAGCCGCAGCAGCACACTGAGCAGAAGGTTTCAGCGTATCATCGACGACGACACCCAGATCCCTTTCTTGATCCGTAACTCCTAACGCGGAACCTTGCAAGACGTAGCTATAATTCGGGTTCCTCTTACCCACATGCATCACTTTGCACTTGTCAACATTGAACTTCATCTGCCACTTGCACGCCCATTCTCCCAGTCTCGCAAGGTCCTCCTGTAATCGTTCACATTCCTCCTGCGACTTGACGACCCTGAATAATTTTGTGTCATCGGCGAATTTAATTACCTCACTAGTTATTCCCATCTCTAGGTCATTTATAAATACATTAAAAAGCAACGGACCCAGCACAGACCCCTGCGGGACCCCACTAACTACCCTCCTCCACTGAGAATACTGGCCACGCAATCCTACTCTCTGCTTCCTATCTTTCAACCAGTTCTTAATCCATAATAATACCCTACCTCCGATTCCATGACTCTGCAATTTCTTCAGGAGTCTTTCGTGCGGCACTTTGTCAAACGCCTTCTGAAAATCCAGATATACAATATCAACCGGCTCCCCATTGTCCACATGTTTGCTTACCCCCTCAAAAAAATGCATTAGATTGGTGAGGCAAGACTTCCCTTCACTAAATCCGTGCTGACTTTGTCTCATCAGTCCATGTTTTTCTATATGCTCTGCAATTTTATTCTTAATAATAGCCTCCACCATCTTGCCCGGCACCGACGTCAGACTCACCGGTCTATAATTTCCCGGATCTCCTCTGGAACCTTTCTTAAAAATCGGAGTAACATTGGCTACCCTCCAGTCTTCCGGTATTACACTCGATTTTAGGGACAGATTGCATATTTCTAACAGTAGCTCCGCAAGTTCATTTTTTAGTTCTATTAATACTCTGGGATGAATACCATCAGGTCCCGGTGATTTACTACTCTTCAGCTTGCTGAACTGACCCATTACATCCTCCAAGGTTACAGAGAATTTGTTTAGTTTCTCCGACTCCCCCGCTTCAAATATTCTTTCCGGCACCGGTGTCCCCCCCCAAATCCTCCTCGGTGAAGACCGAAGCAAAGAATTCATTTAATTTCTCCGCTACGGCTTTGTCCTCCTTGATCGCCCCTTTAACACCATTTTCGTCCAGCGGCCCAACCGACTCTTTGGCCGGTTTCCTGCTTTTAATGTATCTAAAAAGTTTTTACTATGTATTTTTGCTTCCAACGCTAATTTCTTCTCAAAGTCCTTTTTTGCCCTCCTTATCTCCGCTTTGCATTTGGCTTGGCATTCCTTATGATCTATCCTGTTACTTGCAGTTGGTTCTCTTCTCCACTTTCTGAAGGATTGTTTTTTGGCTCTAATGATTTCCTTTATCTTACTGTTTAGCCACGCCGGCTGACGTTTAGTCTTTTTTCCCTTTTTTCTAATACGTGGAATATATTTGTCCTGAACCTCCAGGATGGTGTTTTTAAACAGCATCCACGCCTGATGCAAGTTTTTTACTCTGCGAGCTGCTCCTTTCAGTCTTTTTTTCACCATTTTTCTCATTTTGTCGTAATCACCTTTTCTATAGTTAAACGCTAGCGTACTTGATTTCCTAGTTTCACTTCCTTCAATGCCAATATCAAAACCGATCATATTATGATCACTGTTATCAAGCGGCCCTCGTATCGTTACCCCCTGCACTAGATCATGAGCACCACTAAGGACTAAGTCTAGTATTTTTCCTTCTCTTGTCGGCTCCTGAACTAGCTGTTCCATGAAGCTGTCCTTGATTTCATCCAGAAATCTTATGTCCCTTGCGTGTACAGATGTTACATTACCCCAGTCTATATGCGGGTAATTGAAATCCCCCATTATTATTGTGTTGCCCAGTTTGTTTGCGTCCCTGATTTCCTTTAACATTTCCGCATCCGTCTGTTCGTCCTGGCCAGGCGGACGGTAGTACACTCCTATCACTATCCTTTTCCCCTTTGCACATGGAATTTCAATCCACAGTGATTCCAAGGAGTGTTTTGCTTCCTGCAGAATTTTCAATCTATTTGATTCAAGGCTCTCGTTAATATACAATGCTACCCCTCCACCAATCCGATTCACCCTATCACTACGATATAATTTGTACCCCGGTATGACAGTGTCCCACTGGTTATCCTCCTTCCACCAGGTCTCAGAGATGCCTATTATATCTAATTTTTCATTTAGTGCAATATATTCTAACTCCCCCATCTTATTTCTTAGGCTCCTGGCATTCGCATATAGACATTTCAAACTATGTTTGTTGTTCCTAAGTACATCATGCTTAGTACTTGACAGTATTAATTGGCAATCTTTTGTCTGATTTTTATTGTTATTTAAAGATACCCGATCTACTACAATCTCTTTTGCAACCTCACTATCAGGATACTCTATCTTCCCTGTTATGGTGATATCTTTGAAAGATACCTTATCCCGAACCATGCTCTTTTGAGCGACTGTCGGCCTTCCCCCCATTTCTAGTTTAAAAGCTGCTCTATCTCCTTCTTAAACGCCGATGCCAGCAGCCTGGTCCCACTCTGGTTAAGATGGAGCCCATCCTTTCGGAATAGGCTCCCCCTTCCCCAGAATGTTGCCCAGTTCCTAACAAATCTAAAGCCCTCCTCCCTGCACCATCGTCTCATCCACGCATTGAGACTCTGGAGCTCTGCCTGTCTCTTGGGCCCTGCGCGTGGCACAGGTAGCATTTCAGAAAATGCTACCCTGGAGGATCTGGATTTCAGCTTTCTACCTAAGAGCCTAAATTTTGCTTCCAGAACCTCTCTCCCACATTTTCCTATGTCATTGGTACCCACATGTACCAAGACAGCGGACTCCTCCCCAGCACTATCTAGAATCCTATCTAGGTGACACGTGAGGTCCGCCACCTTCGCACCAGGCAGGCAAGTCACCAGGCGATCCTCACGTCCACCAGCCACCCAGCTATCTATATGCCTAATGATCGAATCACCAAGTACAACAGCTGTCCTAACCTTTCCCTCCCGGGCAACATTTGGAGATATATCCTCGGTGCGAAAGGATAATACATCCCCTGGTGGGCAGGTCCTGGCTACAGGAGTACTTCCTACTTCACCAGGGTGATGCTCTCCTTCTAGGAGACCTCCCTCCTCCAAGGTAGCACAGGGGCTACCTGACTGGAGGTGGGACTTCTCTACAACATCCCTGTAGGTCTCCTCTATGTACCTCTCTGTCTCCCTCAGCTCCATCAAGTCTGCTACTCTAGCCTCAAGGGAACGGACATGTTCTCTGAGAGCTAGGAGCTCTTTGCATCGGGCACACACATATGACACCTCACCAATTGGGAGATAATCATACATGTGACACTCAATGCAAAAGACTGGATAGCACCCCTCTCGCTGCTGGACTGCTGACTCCATCTTAGTGTTTTTTGAGTTTTTCCGTAATTTAAAACTTGCTAAAGTATTAAGGATATCAGCCTATCACTAACTTACAGTTCCTCCTTTAAACCCCAATCTTCAAGTTCCGAAAGCACAAGCAAAATTTGTTCACTTACCAGAGAAATATCCTCTTCTCCCAGAACTTATTAGAAGGAAAGCTTTCGGCGCGCGGCACCTTGAGCAGAGGCCCCGAGTGGATCGGAACGGACCTGGGAGTCACTCTGGCGAAGGCTCCGAGGATATGCAGATGAGCTGCAAGTCCTCCACGGCACCTGAGAAGGCAACCGGTGGGAGAGCTGGGCACCTCTCAACCAAGAAAAGGCTTACCAGGGGTTAGGCCGAAGCCAGCATTCCTCCCCCTGAGGGTCACCTGATCCTGGCTAAGAAGTACTTTTGTCTGATCAGGTTTAAATGATAAGATACTGCCTCTTGAGAGGTTTTTTTTTTTTTTACACAGTTGAATTGTTTCCATAGATGTGTATGTGGTTTGGAGTTAATAAGTGCTTGAAATAATCACTTAAAATATTTAACATGCCATGATACAGAAATCCATTTTTAGATTCACGTGAAGCATTACTTGCCAATAAAATTAGCCAGCAGTCCTTCCTCAGGCCTCCGTCCCTTCAACACTGTGCCAAATTTATACCCCAAATGCACCAGGAGGAAAATCTCACTCATCGGCCTTCATTCTCACTTTGGGGTGGACCACCCTTGGCATTCTGCACTCAGGTCCAGCATCTTTCCTTCCCCCCCGCCCCCCCAACACAGACACACACTTCCAGCAAATAATAAAGCTGTACTGGTGTGGAGCTGCTGTCTAGGATGCACGGCCGATGGCTCTGCCGGTCTGGTATTTTCAAACATGAACTTCCTGTTCTAAGGTGCAGAACCAGCAGAGTCATCAGCAGCATGACCCACACAGTGGCTCCACGCCTTTATGCCACATTTGTTTCAGGGGGAAGCAGCTTGGATGCCAAGGGGCTAAGGCAGATGTTCCGATAGCCCGGGGGAGGGGGCATCTATAAAGGTTTGCCCAGGGCCCCATAGTTGGTTAAAGAGGCCTGGTAATGCTGCAACAGCTAATGGAAAGTGGTGTGGGAAGCACAATCCTAAAATGGACTGGATCATGCTTGATAGACAGGTGATTTGTAGTATTAACAGGAAAACAATGTTTGAAGGTCTATAATTTAGTTTGTGGTGTTTATTTTTGTCTTATTGCTGATATCATCAGGCAGTGTACTTATAAACCTATGTGATGCACATTCTAAATAGAATCGGGGAATCTATTTTAGCACAGAGGAAGGTTAAGAAGTATGGGCAAATTATTAGACACAAAGCTTACTACATTCTCATCTCTGAACCCAGAATTTTAGGATGGGAACGCAAGCACTAGCTTAAGTCACCTTAACTGCTGCAATGCAATTTATATTGGGCAACCTAAAAATACACAGACTACAAAGTAGGGACTAGCAGCAATTAAAACTTCTAATCGCGATCAATCGTACGATTAACACTGTTGATCGTGTGATTAATCACGCTTAACCACAGCACGCATTTTGGGTCATGAAGTGTAATTCAAACCAAATGTTAATACTGAAACTGAAAATCAATACTTTAATGATACTGTAACTTGAATATTTAAACTTTCAAAATGGTCATACGTCTTTTAAAAATCTACTCTCTCCAAGCAAGGCTCCAGCACTCTCCCTCCCTCCCAGCACAGCGTCATCCTTCTTTCTCACTTCCACCATAGCCCCAGCTCTCTCCCTCCCTCCCAGCCCTCTCCCTCGTTCCTAGCAGAGCTAGAACACTCCTCCTGCTTCTCAGGTGTCCCAACCTTCAATCACCTCCCAACACAGCCCCCTACATTTCAGTATTTCCACTTCCAGCATAGCCCCAACACTCTCCCTACCTCCCAGCATAGCACCCCCAGCAGGTCATCTGTACTCACCCCTTCACTCCCAGAACTCTCCACCTCACCAGTTGAAAAACGCTGTCTAGCTGCACGTAATTTTGTTTTATTCAATCATGGGCCTTACCTTGCTCTGGAAGCATGTGGACAGTTCAGAGAAGGGCTACTAAAATGGCGCAGGGTCTTTAAAAAAAAAAAAAAAAAAAGCTTCCCTCAACCGCCTACAAAAGACCTGCAGCGATTCACACAAGACATGTTCAACGCTGATACAGAAGCTTTAGCTTGCGGCAAATAGGGGAAGTTGCGTCGGGGGGTGGGGATGCGGGATGTGGCAGAGGCATGTCTTCCGGAATAAGCAGCATTCGGCGATCAGTGCCGCTGTTCGAGACTCCATGAAGAGGAGGTGAGGTAAACATTGGGGGGGGAGCAGCATTAAAAAAAATCAAGCATGCGTTAAAAAAAATCTTTTCAGCATTAAAATTAATGCGTTAAATTGCCCACCCCTACTACAAAGAGTTCAAAATTTGGCAGCAAAAGTGGTACCTGGTTTCTCACATTTTGCATGCACTGCACTAATTGTCTCTAGAAGACCAAAATGACCTTTAAAATGGTACGTTTGTCATTTAAGGTGCTGGTGTTTCAGTTCTGGACAAAACTGCCTGAGCCAGCACAGACTCTTAGATCAAGTCAAGTTGGGAATTTTAGCATACGGATCCTGGATGTTCATTTGGCTGGAACACAAGAAAGAAGATTTGCAGGAGTTGCATCTGCATTATAGAGTCTGCCACTAGAATGAAAGATGACAACAATTTATAGAGCCTTTTCTCATCACTTAAAGACTTGGCAGTTTTCGGAATCAGCAAGAGTCAGTTAACGTAGCAGATTGCAGTGAGAAAGTTTTCAGTGGCTAAGTTTTTGTAATGTGAATGTTCTTCTTAATTATTTTGGATTTGCAATTACATCAGTGCTTGAGATATGTGATATTTTGCATTTTATACTAGGTCTATTCTGGAAAACAGAAATGTAAATTATAAGTACTTAAATTATTAATCTTATCTCTCGGTAATGAGGTTGCTCTTCTTCCTCTACCCCTCCCAGCTTAAGTACCAATCACAGTCTTCAGAAAGATGTTTTCAGTTTTGTTCGATTTTCCTTCAAGGAAGGTCTCCCTAGCACATCCAAAATGGTTTTTAATACATAAAATGGCTCTGCCAAGTGTTGATCACTTAAGCCATTTATTTACGATTAAGGTTAAATCCACAGCCCAAGGAGTTAAAAAGAATGCTCAGTAGATTAAGTGCCATACAAAACGAAAGTGGTGACAGGGAATCCTCATGAAGTATTCCTCACTGGAATTTGGTATTAAGGATGATAAACTGCCCATATTCATACTCTGTATATAGTGTAGTTTACTACATTTTCATGGCAAATTCAAGACAATTTATTATGCAAGCGTTGGGATACTATCAAAACCTTTTTAAAATCCATACTTTAATGAGGTTAATGCCTTTCTTACCACTAATCATAATGGCTTTATTCAGCATTAATTGATCTTTGATTCCATATGTTCCCCTCTTATTTTTATCCTATTGCCATATCAGTAGAATCAATATGATGATATATTCTACCAACATCTGTTGTAGGGAACAGTTTATAGACCAGGCTTATCAAAGTTCAGTCCTCAAGGGTTGCAAACAGGCTAGATTTTCAGGATATTCCTAATGAACATCCACAAGAGATTTGCATACAATGGAGGCAGTGGACATGAAAATCTAGTTTATGCATATTTATTAGGATATTCTTAAAATCTGGCCCGATTGCAGCCAAGTACGGAACTTGAACAAGAATAGGTAGGCAAGTTATCGGTTTGCAAATTTTGAGTTTTCCTTTGGAAAAAGACTAATTCTTCCTATTTAGTCACTGTAGTGATTGGTCTGGCTATCTATTTGATTACATTTGTAGTGTGCCACAGCTTGCTAGAAAGATGATAATGGAGTCAAATATTGGGTACTTCATCTGGATCAGGGATCTTCTAGTTTTGGGGTTCTTTGTAATCCGATTTCCAGCTCTTCTGTTGTTGCTTCAAGCCATTCCATAGATTTGATGTTTGCATTTGCCAAGTTCACCGAAATGCTGGGTAGCCATTCTGTTTCTCGTTTGTTTTTTTCAGCATGGATCTTTTGATGCCTTTTCAGATTTGACACATAAATGAAGCGTTTATTGCACTCCATACATGTAAAAGGTTTCTCTCCCGTATGACTCCTTTGGTGAATTTTCAGGTAAGACAGTTGAATAAAACATTTGTTACACTCAGTACACGTGAAAGGTTTCTCTCCTGTGTGGCTCCTTTGGTGAATTTTAAGATGTGATAGTTGAACAAAACTTTTATCACACTGAGAACACGTAAAAGGTTTATTTCCAGTGTGGATCATTTTGTGCAGTTTCAGATGTGATGACTGACCAAATTTTTTATTACACTCATTACATGCAAAAGGTTTTTGTCCTGTGTGGCTTTTTCGGTGCCTTTTCATAGATGATAAATACATGAATCTTTTATCACATTCGGTACATACAAAGGGTTTCTCTCCGGTGTGAATTCTTTGATGAAATTCCAGAATTGACAGCTCAATGAAACTTTTACTACACTCTGTACAAGAAAATGGTTTCTTTTCCATGTGAAACATTTGGTGAAGTTTCAACTCTGGCAGACAATTAAAGTTTTTATTACATTCAGTACATGCAAATGGTTTCTTTTCCATGTGGGTCATTTGATGCCTTTTCAGATTTGAGGGCTGAATGAAAGTTTTATCACATTTATTACATGCAAATGGTTTCTTTCCCAGGTGGGTCATTTGGTGCCTTTTCAGATGTGATGGCTGAATGAAACTTTTATTACACTTTGTGCACGTAAGAGGTTTCTGTCCTGTGTGAATCATTTGATGAATTTTCAGATCCGATAGAAAAATAAAGACTGTATTACACTCAGTACATATAAAAGGTTTTTTCCCAATATGAACAGTATGGTGAGTTTTCAGATGTGATGACTGAGTGAAACTTTTATTACACTCAGTACATGTAAATGGTTTTTTCCCCAGGTGGCTCCTTTGATGTCTTTTCAGATTTGACAGATGAATGAAACTTTTATTACACTCAGTACATGTCACTGGTTTCTCTCCTGTATGGCTCCTTAGGTGAACTCGGAGATCCGAAGGCTGAATAAAACTTTTACTACACTCAGTGCATGTAAATGGTTTCTGTCCCGTATGGGTCATTTGATGCCTTCTGAAATGTGACCGCTGAAAGAAATGTCTATCACACTCAGTACATATCAACAGTTTTTGCTGACGATTCCTTGTATTTTTCCTCTCAGTGCCCTGGGAAATATTTTCAAACACATCTCCTGATTGTCTTTTGATTTGTTCCATTTCTACAGGAGGTTCTTCTTGATTTTCCTCACTCTTTTGTTCAAGCCTAATCTTATGATCTGTAGGATATAAAAAGAAAAGAATAAAGTGAGTATCAAGCAAGATCTATATGTCATCAAAATGTCTACCATACACAAACTACTCAGGGAAAAAGGACCATGAAATAGAACAGGAACCACTCTATTAATTTACTAATTTAAGGAGATCGTACCAGTTTCTCACACTCCTCATCAGTCTAAAATATTCGTATGTCCAAACTCATTAAAGGATGCTTTTACTAAGGAGTGCTAACAGATTTAGCACACACTAACAATTAACGTGTGCCACAAGCTAAGACGCCCTGTGATGAGGTGTATGTCCCGTCACAAGGAGTGGAAGAACCCCAACGCAGGAACTGTATAGGTCAACCACAGGTAGGGTGAATACCTGGGACCCCTGCGTGGGAGGTAGTAGGAAGGCTACATGGGAGGTGATAGGGTGGGACTAACGCTTCTGGGACTGGATTGGATAATTCCCTGAGCAAGCATCCAGTATCTAAGATAGGAGACTCATTAGCATTAGATTCCATGCTAATAAGGCTATAGAAGTGAGGAAAGACCCATGTTGGACCCAAGGGAGGGATATACCTTCCCCCAGATCTTGGGGAGTCAGTCAGGGTTGCTAGGTAGTCCCCTAACTCAACCTGACCAGAAAGAAGAACTCATTGCAAGACCCCAAGGCTGCTGAACCAGAAGAGTTTAGAGATGGTTCTCTCCCCTTCCTGAAGGCAAGAGGCTTTTGGTGAAGGATCGTGGACTGCCTGTGTAGAATCATGAGCACAGGTCATCACCCCAGCACAGGTCAAAAAGGGCAGAGGCTGACAAGCCGGTGTGACTCTGGAATCTATCAGAGATTGAGAAGCCTGTAATTTATTAAAGAACTTGAGCCTGTGTAAACTCAGGAATTTATGACCTATTATGATACCCTTAAGGACAAGCTGGCTGGCGTGGGAAAGATGCAATTATGGACAGACAGAAGAATGTGATTTAGCAACTTAAGGGAAAAATATATGGTGAGAACAGAATGATCTCTCAGGAATATAAGTGCTGAAGTAATGTGAAGCCTTGCTTGACACAAAAGGTATATAAACAATTGAATCAGAGCATTACGTTGGAGAGGCAGTGGCAGACCACGTTTGTGTCCCCTCCTCTCCACATGAGAAACTAGCATTTGTAATTGTAACTTTCTCTTAGTAAGTAAATTAAAGAATTGCTTTTTTCATAAAACGTGGCCTTCCTAGTCTTTTATCTCTCTAAATTGTGGGTGGTTGGTGAGTACTAATTTGGGGAGATGGTAAAAAGACTAGTAATATAAGAACACCTGTTGGTGGATTCTGGTGGAGGAACAGGGACTAACCTTTGCTTGGGATTTTTGCCAAGGAATTCTGGACTCACCTTGGTTTCAGATTATTACAGTGGTTTTTAACTATTACAAAGAGGATCGCGGATACTCGGCCCACACCCTCAGGTGGGAAGCGTCACAAGCCCACCGGTATAAAAAAGGGCTTCTTAGCATTTAATACGCACTAAGTCCATTAATGCACTTTAGCAAAAGGACCCATCAATGTGTCCAAAACTTCAAATGGCTCAAAGTGGCTAAATCATTCCCACAAAAATATATAAAAACTACTTTAGATCATCACTTTTGAAGCAATCAAATGCTAACACAACAGCCAATTGGCATCCTTAAGAAGTGTCCAAAATTATAATTTAGTGAAGGGAAGTCTTGCCTCACCAATCTAATGCATTTTTTTTTTTGAGGGGGTAAGCAAACATGTGGACAATGGGGAGCCGGTTGATATTGTATATCTGGATTTTCAGAAGGCGTTTGACAAAGTGCCGCACGAAAGACTCCTGAAGAAATTGCAGAGTCATGGAATCGGAGGTAGGGTATTATTATGGATTAAGAACTGGTTGAAAGATAGGAAGCAGAGAGTAGGATTGCGTGGCCAGTATTCTCAGTGGAGGAGGGTAGTTAGTGGGGTCCCGCAGGGGTCTGTGCTGGGTCCGTTGCTTTTTAATGTATTTATAAATGACCTAGAGATGGGAATAACTAGTGAGGTAATTAAATTCGCCGATGACACAAAATTATTCAGGGTCGTCAAGTCGCAGGAGGAATGTGAACGATTACAGGAGGACCTTGCGAGACTGGGAGAATGGGCGTGCAAGTGGCAGATGAAGTTCAATGTTGACAAGTGCAAAGTGATGCATGTGGGTAAGAGGAACCCGAATTATAGCTACGTCTTGCAAGGTTCCGCGTTAGGAGTTACGGATCAAGAAAGGGATCTGGGTGTCGTCGTCGATGATACGCTGAAACCTTCTGCTCAGTGTGCTGCTGCGGCTAGGAAAGTGAATAGAATGTTGGGTGTTATTAGGAAGGGTATGGAGTCCAGGTGTGCGGATGTTATAATGCCGTTGTATCGCTCCATGGTGCGACCGCACCTGGAGTATTGTGTTCAGTACTGGTCTCCGTATCTCAAAAAAGATATAGTAGAATTGGAAAAGGTACAGCGAAGGGCGACGAAAATGATAGTGGGGATGGGACGACTTTCCTATGAAGAGAGGCTGAGAAGGCTAGGGCTTTTCAGCTTGGAGAAGAGACGGCTGAGGGGAGATATGATAGAAGTGTATAAAATAATGAGTGGAATGGATCGGGTGGATGTGAAGCGACTGTTCACGCTATCCAAAAATACTAGGACTAGAGGGCATGAGTTGAAGCTACAGTGTGGTAAATTTAAAACAAATCGGAGAAAATTTTTCTTCACCCAATGTGTAATTAGACTCTGGAATTCGTTGCCGGAGAACGTGGTACGGGCGGTTAGCTTGACGGAGTTTAAAAAGGGGTTAGATAGATTCCTAAAGGACAAGTCCATAGACCGCTATTAAATGGACTTGGAAAAATTCCGCATTTTTAGGTATAACTTGTCTGGAATGTTTTTACGTTTGGGGAGCGTGCCAGGTGCCCTTGACCTGGATTGGCCACTGTCGGTGACAGGATGCTGGGCTAGATGGACCTTTGGTCTTTCCCAGTATGGCACTACTTATGTACTTATGTACTTATAATTCCCAACTGGACAGTCCCCAGCCCAGCCCAGCCCATCCCATACCTCCACCTCCAAGCATATGGATAACTTTCATCAGTTATAAACTTCACTCTAATATAGATGCCATTAAAAAATAATTTAGCAATTACAGCATCAACTTACTTATTCACAATACTCTACATAATTGAGGAGAGAAAGAACCGCAGAACTCAAGCCTTCTTAAATGCAATAACAGGCTAATACTTCTTTTCTTTCATTGGACCAAAAAAATATGTTTCACATTATTCAAAATAAAATTTCTCAAATGTATTAAGGGGTCCTTTTACTAAGTGTGCTGAAAAATGGCCTGCAGTAGTGTAGACGCATGTTTTGGGCGTGCACAGAATAATTTTTCAGCGCACCTACAAAAAAAATGACTTTTTTTTTGTCAAAAATGGACGTGCAGCAAAATGAAAATTGCCGCGCATCCATTTTGGGTCTGAGACCTTACCACCAGCCATTGACCTAGCAGTAAAGTCTCATGTGTTAACCAGGCGGTAATGACCTACATGCACCAAATGCCACTTGGCGTGTGTCCGATACGTGTGGCCGAAAATCAAAATTATTTTCCAGATGCGCGTATCGGACACGCACCAAAAATGAAATTAACGCATGAGCCACGCGGTAGCTGGGCGGTAACTTCATTTTGGCACATGTTGGGCGCACATAGTAAAAGGGCCCCTAAATTTGTAAGCAGCAAAGAAAATGTATACTGAGCTCCTAGCATTTTTCATATTCTTCCAACAGTACCAGACTGAGGCCATCATTTTGCTCTAAAAGCTGCTTTCGGGGCATTCATAATCGCTGCTCTTATATGCTGTTTGAAGAATAATAAAGAAAGCTCAGTGGAGCTAAGTAGAAATATCCTTTGCTGCTCACAAATTTGATAAATTTTGATTAACGTGAAAAAAAAAAAAGGATATTTTTGGACTAATGAAAAATCCGAGGTCCTTTTTTTTTTCCTTCAGTGTCGACTCCTAAGGTGGACCCCAGAATCTTGTAACTACGATTCGGATTATTCTTCCCAATGTGCATCACTTTGCATTTGTCCACATTAAATTTCATTTTATTTTACTTTTATCTTATTTTTTCTTCTTTTCTCCTCCTTTTATTCTCCTTTTCTTTACAATTTTAGGGCCTTCCTTTCTAATTTTCCCTTGTTTTTATTGATGTACATCGCTTGGTTATCTTATTGAGGAAAAGCAATTCAGCAAGCTCTAATAAACCATAAATATATTTCTGGGCTCTGTTGGGTACTCATGCTCTGGACCGACTGCTGTTGGAGAAAAGACGCTGGGCTTGATGGACCTTGGTCGGATACATCATTGCTTTTTTTTCCCCCTCTTTATTTTTTTTTCTCTCGATTAATTTTATAATATATCCCAACAAATGAGATAATCCAGAATTATGAGAAATATACAACACTTGAAAAAGATTTCTAAAAATAACAGAAAATCTAATTAACTTTTGCCCACAATAAATGAAAAAAGGATCCAAGAAATAGAAAATTAAATTAACTAGAAAAATTTACAGAAATAAATCCCGTAGAGCCCACCCCGGCCTGTCCCTACAGCTTGCGATGGGATTATACCATGACATTTATTTCTTCACTAGCAACAAGAAACTCTTCTAGTTGCCGGGGTTCGAAAAGTTAAAATTGTTTACCCTGAAATATTACAAAACAAACATTATGCTCACTTATGAAGCCTTTAGAGACCATCACCTTATGTTATCCTATGTTCGGAATAATAATCTTCAAGACCAACTCAGCTACTCAAATGTATGGTCAAGTCGCCAACAGTGTGAGGGACGGCATTCTAAATGTGGACATTGTTCTATTTATCCGGTGTCCATTGAAGGCTCTTGTTTCATTTCTTCTAAGGGTAAGTAGAGGAGTGTGGTAGCCGTGTTAGTCCACTCTTAAGGTTATCAACAGAAATCAAACAAAATAAAACATGGAAAAGAAAATAAGATGATACCTTTTTTATTGGACATAACTTAATACATTTCTTGATTAGCTTTCGAAGGTTGCCCTTCTTCGTCAGATCAGGTTCTACATGGAACGTTGCTACTCTTTGAGATTCTGCTGTGGAATCTTGTCACTCTTTAGCATTCCGGAATCTTGCTATTCTTTGGGGTTCTACATGTAGAGAGGTGTGGTAGCCGTGTTAGTCCACTCTTAAGGTTATCAATAGAAATCAAACAAAATAAAACATGGAAAAGAAAATAAGATGATACCTTTTTCATTGGACATAACTTAATACATTTCTTGATTAGCTTTCGAAGGTTGCCCTTCTTCCATGTTTTATTTTGTTTGATTTCTATTGATAATTCTAAGGGTAAGAAATTTAGCTTGAGATGTACTACTACTTGTGATTGCACAAATGTGGCATATTTATTTCGTTGCCCTTGTGACTTTTTATACATTGAGCATACCACATGTCAATTCAAAACCAGAGTGATCGAACATCGGCACTGTATAACTCATTCTAAGTTGGCAGCTCCCATGGTACATCATTGCGTACAAGTTCAACATCAGTTTGGCCAACTCCGATGCATGGTCACTGGCCAAGTGAAATTGAGTAAGAGATGGGGGGGATATTAAAAACATTCTTTGGCGTAAGGAGCAACATTGGATCTTTATGCTTAAAACAGTAGAACCGTATGGTTTAAATAGAAACATTGAATGGAATGCCTATTTTTGACTGGCAGCCGGCTTGTGCTTAGGGGTGTCTGGCGTGCCCTTTCATTGGCGACGCTGGCATTCTTTTGATTGGCCAGTCGGTGATGCAGACGACTTTAAATTTCTCGGCGTGTGAGATTCTTCCAGCGCCATCTTTGACGTCAGATATTGTAGTGAACGTGTGGCGGTATCCAGGAGTAATTCCTTTCCCGAAGCAGCCAACAGATGAGCGAAACAAGGTGCTCTTGTTGAAGGAGATACTTGCTGTATATTGGAAATGTTTTCATTTTGGAATAGACTGGATGGCAGAGACTTTAAGGAGCAATTGAAAACTTGTGCGGCACTCACCCCAGGAGATGTGATAGCGGGTCTGCCAGTCTCAACTTGAACCTCAACTATAAGTATTAATATTTTTTCAGGCTCAGTGATTTTTTTTTAAAGGGGTTTGTTTTACTACTACTACTACTAGACATTTCTAAAGCGCTACTAGGGTTACGCAGCGCTGTACAATTTAACATAGAAGGACAATCCCTGCTCAAAGGAGCTTACAATCTAAAGGACAAATGTACAGGATCCTCTCCCCAGGCAAGGAGGAGCATCTCTGCCCTGGGGGCAGATGCTCAAAACTTAACGCCACCGGTAGAGGCAATTATATTAATGTGCGCAGAATGTTAACGGGGACATTTCATATTCCCGCGCAATGCTCAGAGAACAACGCAGAAGCAAATGCTGCCCCAGGGCTGCCGAGAGAGGGGTGGGGGGCAAGACTCCCCCGGCCCGGCCTCCAAGCCAGGAGCATAGCCAGACCTGCTATTTCGGATGGGCCCAAAGTTAACCTGGGTGGGCCCTTCCCAACCCCGTACATACATGGCAAGGACAAATCAAACTCGGGTATACATATAAAGTATCACATACAATGTAAAATGAGTCCATCTTGTTGGGCAGGCTGGATGGACCGCTCAGGTCTCTATCTGCCGTCACCTAGGTTACATATAGTTTTACTTATGGGAATCCTTTTTGCTCCAGGTCTCTTAGGACCAGCGCCATTTTTGGGTGTTTTTTTTTCTGTTATTTGTTGATTTTTGTAGTGTTATATTGGGCTCACATTCTCTGTCTTTATGTTTTGTATTGTCACTCACCTGTCCTGCTTGTGGGGAAAAAAAGTTTTTTAAATCATCTGATTTTCTCTAATGTATGAGATTTTGCAGATAGCGGATATTGGATACTGTTGGTATTTTTCCCTATCGGGAGTTTTTTGAGGTTCCACTTGTTTAAAATCCATCTAGGGATTTCCTGGTTGAAATCCGAAGGTCACAGGAGGGTGAGATACAAAGATATTTTCAAACTTCTTAGGTGTTTTGCGATTATATTTATTTCAAGTTTAGAGGTTTTCTAAAAACATAAACAAGGAAATTTAAGCACAAAATTGGCGTCCACAGCCAATCTCCTCATCCGAAAGGCCTTACGCCTTATCTGTGTCTCTCTTGATAGATCAGGAAATACTTGAACTTTTGAACCCAGTAACCGTGTATCAAAATGTCTAAAAGAAAGTTTCAAAACAGCATTACGATCCGGCTCCAGAGCAAAGGATATCACGCCATAGTAGTTCTCTGTGTAATTACTTCCAATGAGGATTCCAAGAAGGTTGTAAGATTCATATTATCCCCATCTTAACCTCAAATGATCTCCTCAACAGTTCTCCAAGAGATCTGCATATACTGAGCTCTCGTGTTTATGTCTCCTAATTTGATTTTCTAGGTATTCCAACCGATGAGTAAAATTCTTATCTTTAACTGAGGCTAAACTCAAGGATTCCATGGTTTGAATTTTTGTCTCTAAGAAAGTCAATTTAGAGGTCTGTTGGGCGGATGCCTGTGACTGGAGGACAGTAGCCTCTGAGAAAACTTTAAATATCCTTAGTATTTTCCAAAGTCAAAGTTTGTAAAGAGGAATGCATATCAAATGCAAGATCCCATAGTGACTCCAATCTCACAACGGCTGGTTTAACAAAATCCCAAAATGATAAAGCAGGAGTAGGCAAAACGTGCAATATTTTGCAGTAACTCGTGGCCAGTATCCAAACTTTTATGTGCTGTGAATGAGTGCCCTTCCTGCTCACCCGGGTCTTCACACAGGAAAAAACCGGGGGGGGGGGGGGCAGGACCATCCAAAGCTCCCCTACTTCCTGGTTGTGGGGGAGCAGCCCGCTCAACAAGGCTTAGGGAATCCCCATATACACTGCTGACTGATGCCGACAGAAGGGGAAGAAGCTTGTTCGGGTCCCGCTGGAGCCTTGAATCTGTCGAGGGTCGCCTGCTTCAGACCTGGGGCTGTACCGGGAGCTGAGGGAAACTCCCACACCTTTCCTCTCCTCTTGCCCATACTCAGACATACAGGGAGCCGTTCCAGAACGGCAAGCCAAGACAGGGCCACGCAGCTGCAGAGACGATCAGTCCTTACGCCGCCATCTTGGATCCAGTTTGCCTTCGATCATTGCTTTTTTGTGTGTGTTGCCCTCCCTCCATACAGTATTGATTAATAATTACCTATACTCTGTAATATTTCCTCTTTCTTTACTTTACCAGGAGCTTATATTCTGCTCACACCTTGAAAGGTTTGGAGCAGATTACTGTATGAGGCCAGCAGCAGTATACTGGGATAATTTTACATAGTGTGAACAAAAACTTGGGCGATTGTTAACTTATTAAATAATAGTACATAGCTACCTAGTAAGCATTGTTACATGATGAGCAAAAAAACAACAAGCTTTGATTGTGAAATAAAGGCTAACAAAGAGAGTCCTTATAATGTTAACTGAAGTTCTGAAACAACAACAAAAATGATACTAAATACCCATCAATCTGTTTAGGCCAGTGGTTCCCAAACCTGGTCCTGGAGGAACCCCAGCCAGTCAGGTTTTCAGGATACCCACAATGAATATTCACGAGAGAGATTTGCATGCACGGCCTCCACTGCATGCAAATATAGCTCAAGAATATTCATTGTGGATAACCTGAAAACCTGACTGGCTGGGGTTCCTCCAGGACAAGGTTTGGGAACCACTGGTGTAGGCGGATTCTTCTCGGCTGAGGGGAGACATGATAGAGGTATATAAAATAATGAGTGGAGTGGAACAGGTGGATGTGAAGCGTCTGTTCACGCTTTCCAAAAATACTAGGACTAGGGGGCATGCGATGAAACTACAGTGTAGTAAATTTAAATCAAATCGGAGAAAATGTTTCTTCACCCAACGTGTAATTAAACTCTGGAATTCATTGTCGGAAAATGTGGTGAAGGCGGTTAGCTTAGCAGAGTTTAAAAAGGGGTTGGACGGTTTCCTAAAGGACAAGTCCATAAACCGCTACTAAACGGACTTGGAAAAATCCAAAATCCCAGGAATAACACGTTTAGAATGTTTGTACGTTTGGGAAGCTTGCCAGGTGCCCTTGGCCTGGATTGGCCGCTGTCGTGGACAAGATGCTGGGCTCGATGGACCCTTGGTCTTTTCCCAGTATGGCATTACTTATGTACTTATGAAAACCTGACTGGCTGGGGTTCCTCCAGGACCAGGTTTGGGAACCACTGGTGTAGGAGGATTCTTTAGTAAGAATGCGTCAGTACATGTTTCCTAAATAGTACAGATTTTATGGCCTTACGGAACCGGTCAGAGTAGTGACTCGTTTTTATAGGGAAAGAGGCTCGAGAAGACTCTCTTAAGTACTCAGTGATACTCTATAATACTCTCTCTTGTATTACTACTCACCTATATTCTGTAGTATCACATCTTGATTTGTACAATATTTATTATTACTCACCTGTACTCTGCAATACCGCTCCTTTTTCTGTATATTACCTGTGTATGAAGGAATAACTTCTCTCTCCCTTGACTGCTGGGGATCCTTGACGTATGCCTCTTCCTCTTGTTTAATTCTCGATAACATATCAGGTTCGACCCTTTCAGGGCCTGTTTCCAGAGACATAAAAGAAAATTGAGGTTTACATCTGTTACCCTTCACAGAAAAGTACCCAGAAGTAGTTCTCAGAGGAGCAGCATGTAATGGGGTAGGGGAGGGAGGTTCTATTACCATCATCCTCCATTAAGCAGAGGGTTCCGGGGGTCATTGCAGGGTGGAGCAGAGTGAGGGAGAGAGATTACAGGGCAGGGACCGGGTGGAAGAGATGTTATTCAACAGGGAATGGGGGAAAACTAGAGAGAAAGGGGGGGGGGAATGTGGCAGAGCAGACAGATGGCATAGCCAAGGGTGGGCTGGGGATCACACACTCTGGGCTTAGGCACATCCAGCAGAGACGTGTCCTTGTTACAGCTAGTGGGTATCCCCAAGTCCTGCCAACTGAAAATGTCTACAAAGATACCCTGAACTGCCTCCAGTGCAGCTCAGTTGACGGCAGCTTTAGGGGTCCTTTTACTAAGACTAACCTGTTCCAAAAGGCATACCCTACCGACCCAACTTAAACGCCTGAACTCTGCTACACAACAAAACTCAAGTACGTCATGGACATTACTCAACTCTTCCGTTGTACGACTCCCTAACGTGACAGTGCTACATGAACTCTATCCTATCACAACATCACCTTGTATTTGCTCACCGGAGACTTCAAAGACTCTCCGGTACTATGTAAGCCACATTGAGCCTGCAAATAGGTGGGAAAATGTGGGATATAAATAAATAAATAAATGTGCACTGAAAAATGGCTTGCAGTACTGTAGACACGGGTTTTGCGCATGCGCCGATCCATTTTTCAGCGTGCCTGTAAAAAAGGCCCCTTTAAAAACATTTTTAGCTAAAAACGGACGAGCGGCAAAATCAAAATTGCTCCACGTCCATTTTGGGTCTGAGACTTTACCGCCAGCCATTGACCCAGCAGTAAAGTCTCACGCAGTAACCGGGCGATAATGACCTAAGTGCGTCAAATGCCACTTGGCGCACATCCGAAATGCGCGTCTGAAAACAAAAATTATTTTTCGGACATGCACATCAGACATGTGCTGCGTATGAAATTACCGCAAGAGCCACGCAGTAGCCAGGTGGTAACTCCATTTTGGGGTACGTTGGGCATGCGTAGACGCTTACGGGACTTAGTAAAAGGGCCCCTTAGTGAGCCAACCTGGATGCCGGCAACCAGAGGGCACCCAGAGCATGCCCAGGAGATACTGACCTACTCTACAGAAGAATGCAAAGGAGTAGCCCGTTGTTAAGAGCAGTGGGCTCAGACCCAGGGTTCAAACCCTGCTTCTCCCACGAGGCAAATCGCTTCCATTTCCTCAAGTACTGGCTTAGGGCTCAATTTGCTAAGGTGAACTCAGGGGCGGCTCAAAGCAATCTGCTGCTTCAGGCAAGCAATCAGCTGACGCCCCACCCCCACCCCCGCATCCAAAACAGGGTAGGGGCAGGGCCACCCCCAACCATTAGGCAAGACTAGCAGCTTCTTAGGGAGGTGGCAAAAGAAGAGATCCTAACTGAAAGAACCAGCAGAACATACTACAACACAGAGGAGATGCAAGATGCTCAAACACCAAGCAGCAGAAAGAAAAAGCCAGAGCCAAAGTGCAATTTATAACACTATAATAAAATCAGTTATAATGGGGCCAATATTCAAAAAAACACTTATCCGATTAGCAGGTGCTGCTGCTGACCAGGACAGGGATATTCAGAGGCCCTAAGTTTATATTTAATGCAAATTTGATACACTCCTTTGGCCGATTATGATCTGTCTTTGTATATGCCCATATTTCTCTCCCCCCACCCCCATCTCTATCTTTGCATTTGTCCATGTTTCTCACCCCCCCCCAAAAAAAAAAACAATTATCTATTTATTTGGATTTTGCTCACACCTTTTTCAGTAGTAGCGCAAGCTGAGTTACATTCAGGTACACTGCGTAATCTCTCTGTCCCTGGAGGGCTCATAACCTAAGTTTGTACCTGAAGCAATGGAGAGTTAAGGACCTGCCCTAGATCACAAGGAGCAGCAGGTGGGATTTGAACCAGGCACCCCTGGCTAGTGCTCTAACCACTAGGCTACTCCACCCATATCAGTCTGCATATCCCCTTCTTTCTCTTCCCTCCTCCCCCTCCCAAATATCTATCTTTGCATATGTCCACATATCCCCCCCCCCCCATATCCGTCTTTGCATATACCCATGTCTCCCTCCCCCCCAATATCTGTCTTTGCATATACCCATGTCTCCCTCCCCCCCAATATCTGTCTTTGCATATACCCATGTCTCCCTCCCCCCCAATATCTGTCTTTGCATATGCCTATATTTCTCCTCGCCCAATATATTTGACCTTCTTTTTTCTCCCAACACCTACGCCCTCCTCCTATCTCCAAGCCCCATCTCCCACCTGCCCTCTTGTCAGCCCCCAGTCCCCTTTTCCCATCTCCAGCATCAGAATGGTCTCATCAGCCCCTTTCTCCTACTTACCATCCTGCCAATAAATTCACTGCAGAGTGAGGACCTCCCTTCTTCACTCTGGTTGCCGGCACCAAAGCAGAGAACAAGTAGTTCCTGTACCGTACACAAAACAGGAAGTAGATTCTCTGGATTTTCGAAGCCATGTAGCTGAAGTGAAGAAAGCGGATCCTCGGTCTGCAGTGGATTTAGTGGCACCAGGACAGAGACCCCAACGGTGGCTCATCCCAATGGGCTTAGATTGAAGGCCAACGAGTGAGTTTTCTAGTGGTGCATTTGGAGTATAAAGAAATTCACTCAAAGCGGTGTATAGCAAGCATAAGCCAAACATAGGTAATAGACAATTACAGCAGTAAAAATATTCAAACAATAATACAATGTATGGCATAGTATGCTACAAGTGGAGGAGTGGCCTAGTGGTTAGAACACCGGTCTTACAATCCAGAGGTGGCCGGTTCAAATCCCACTGCTGCTCCTTGTGATCTTGGGCAAGTCACTTAACCCTCCATCGCCTCAGGTACAAACTTAGATTGTGAGCCCTCCTGGGACAGAGAAATATCCAGTGCACCTGAATGTAACTCACCTTGAGCTACTACTGAAAAAGGTGTGAGCAAAATCTGAATAAAATAAATAAATGTCAACACAATACTCAATAAAACATTTTAATAGGCAGCATAGGGTGGAAGCCAAGATGAAAAATATAGATAGATAAGACAGTAACATCAGTTAGAAAATAAGGGGACTGGTTTAAATATAGTTGTACAAGAAGTCAGAAAGGTAAATGAATATAATCTCAGCTAGGGTAAGAGAAATTTGGATAGATCTGTATGCCATTTTGGAAACAGAGAAACAAGTATATGGCCTATCCAAGCTGCCCGTCTACTCTCCCTAAGAGATCCTATGTACTTGTCCCAAGCACTCTTGAATTCAGATACTACTACTACTTAACATTTCTAAAGCGCTGCTAGGGTTACGCAGCGCTGTACAGTTTAACAAGGAAGGACAGTCCCTGCTCAAAGAGCTTACAATCTAAAGGACAAATGTACAGTCAGTCAAGTGGGAGCAGTCAAATAGGGGCAGTCTAGATTTCATGAATAGGTATATAGGTACCGGTGGCGGTGACCTCGGGGGGGGGGGGGGAGCGCAGTTTCCTTCTCTGTCCCGCCGTCATCACGTATTGACACGGGGCCGGGACAGAGAGGGAAGTCTCTACTGCGCATTTGCGAGTGAGTACGGTCACTCGCCGTTTATATGTTTGATGGGAGAAGGATCGGCAGAGGCCTTTGAACTCTGTTCATTTTGGTAGTTTGGTTGCTAGGATCCCCGCGCTTTGGTTGTAGCAGCGGATCTGCATGAATGCCAATTCAGGGTACTCTATAGGGCCTTTATCTCTCAAACACAACTGTTCAATATGGGCAGCATTGACCCCCCCCCCCCCCCCCTCGTTATAACTGTAACTAACAACCTACTTTCTTTTTTCATGCCTTTTGGGCATGTCCCAGGACTCTTTTTTTTTTTTGGTCCACAGTGGTCAGATATTCAGAACGTCTTTCGGGGTCCACAATCCCACTTTTGGCAATGGGTCTCTTGTTAGACAAATATGAGGTGTTTTTGTTGCAGAGAGGGGGGTAACCATCTGTTTATTTTTAAGGCGGCTCTCTTGGGTAAAAAAATCATTTTAAATATTTGGACTGTTCAACCCTCCTTCATTCTGGAATCGGCATAACTTTTTCCACCATATTATGTTATCGGAGAAGTACTGGGTGGCCTTGACCTTAAAATGCAAAAAGCAGTTTGCATCGGTGTGGTATCCCTAGGTACACTCCCTTCCTCCCAGAGCCCGCAGTTTGATATTGAATACTTTGTAACTTTGAATGGACATAATTTGGTTCTTTTGGGGGGGGGGGGAGGGTAGTCGGGGTGTTGTATTCGTTCTGGGACAGATGCTCTTTGTCTTTCAGGGGGGCTATAAGACACAAAGACCCTCTGTAATTTTGCTTGGATTACGAGTAGCCATACTGAATCAGACCAATGGTCCATCCAGCCCAGTATCCTGTTTCAAAACAGTGGCCAAGCCAGGTCACAAGTACCTGGCAGAAACCCAAATCGTGGCAACACTCCATGCTACAAATCCCAGGGCAAGCAGTTACTTCCCCATGTCTATCTCAATAGCAGACTATGGACGTTTCCTCCAGGAACTTGTCCAAACCTTTTTTTAAACCCAGATATACTAACCACTCTTACCAAATCCTCTGGCAAAGAGTTCCAGAGCTTAACTATTCGTTGAGTGAAAAAAATATTTCCTCCTATTTGTTTTAAAAGTATTTCCATGTAACTTCATTGAGTGTCCCCTAGTCTTTGTACTTTTGGAACGAGCAAAAAAAAAAAAAAAAAAAAATCGATTTACTTCTTCTCGTTCTACACCACTCAGGATTTTGTAGACCTCAATCATATCTCCTGTCATCTGTCTCTTTTCCAAGCTGAAGAGCCCTAACCTCAGCCTTTCCTCATACGAGATGAGTTCCATCCCCTTTATCATTTTGGTCGTTCTTCTTTGAACCTTTTCTAATTCTGCTATATTTTTGAGATACGGCGACCAGAACTGAATAATACTCAAGGTAGGAACGCACCATGGAGCGATAGAGGCATCAAACATATAAACGGCGAGTGACCGTAGTCACTCGCAAATGCGCAGTAGACTTCCCTCTCTGTCCCGCCCCCACGTCAATACATGATGACGGGGGGGCAGGACAGAGAGGAAAAACTGCGTGAAGGGGAGAGAACCACCGAGGTTGCCACCGCTCCCCCTCCCCAAGATCACCGCCACTGGTACCCCCCCCCCCCCCGGAGTCACCGCCACCCCTCCCCTCGGCTCGTCTCTTCGCTATTCAACTTACATCTCCGAAGCAGGCAGATCAGCTGAGCTGCCATTGGCCTTCCTTCCCTGCCTGTGTCCCGCCCTCGCCGACGTTACGTCACACGAGGGCGGGGCACAGGCAGAGAAGGAAGGCCGACGGGAGCTCAGCTGATCTGCCTGCTCCGGAGATGTAAGTTGAATAGCGAAGAGACGGGCCGGGTGGAGGGGTGGCGGCGGCAGCGGCAACTCGGGGGGGGTACTGGCAGCGGCGACCTCGGAGGGAGGGGGCAGCGGCGACCCAATAGCCCGTTTTTAACGGGCTCAACGGCTAGTCATAGTATATTCGGTCTTATTCCTCTTTCCTCATCTCTTTCCTAATAATTCCTAGCATCCTGTTTCCTTTTTGATCGCCACCATACACTGAGCAGAAGATTTCAGCGTATTATCTACAACCTAGACCTTTCCTCTCGAATGCTGAAGCCCAAGGTGGGCCTAACATCAGATAACTATGATTCGAATTATTCCTTCCAATGTGCATCACCTTGCATTTGTCCACATTAAATTTCATCTGCCATTTGGATGCCCAGTCTTCCAATTTCCTAAGGTCTTCCTGCAATATTTCATAGTCCACACGTTAACAACCTTGAATAGTTTTGTGTCATCTGCAAATATAATCACCTCACTCACCGTTCCGATTTCCGTATCATTTATAAATATGCTAAATAGCACCGGTCCAACTACCGATCCCTGTGGCACTCCAGTATTAACCCTCCTCCATTGAGAGAAATGGCCATTTAACCCTACCCTTCGCTTTCTGTCCAATAACCAATTCCTAATCTACAACACAACATTGCCTCCTATTCTATGACTTTAATTTACTCAGTAGTCTCTCATGAAGAACTTTGACATAATAGCCCTGACAAAACAGCCTGGTAACAAAATAACCCTTGACAAAATAGCCCCCTAAAAACAAATGGAGTGTCATATTCTGGGCAGCCTGATCAGGCCTTTTTGTCAGGGGGCTAATTTTTCAGGGGGCTATATTGTGGGCAGGCCGTTTTGACAGTGGCTGATAAGTCAGGAACTTTTTTTGTCAGGGCTATTTTGTCGGGGTTATTTTGACTGGGTACCGTAAACACGCTTTGCATGCACAAAAATCCAATCTCGTTTGCCCTCCCCCAACAAGTGCTCATCAGACCTTGGACATTTCTCCATGGACGCCACCATACAAAAAAATATCCCAATTGTCATGTCATCTCTGCTCTGGATTGTAATATCAAGTTTATTAAACAGTAAACATCTGGGCAAAAGCAACAAATGTCTCTCCACTACCGGACACAGTGCGAAATACAAAACTTGAAAAAACGCAACATACCAAGTAGCAAACCTGTTATGTGATTAGTGCTACTGTTATATAATTCAGACAGCAAGAACCATACTTCTGAACAGGCAGCACTACATATATTACGCTGGAACCTAAAACACCAATACATCTACTCCAAGTAAAACAGAACAAGTGGGACTGTTAGAAATCTCAATACAGAAATGACATGCAAACAGAGTGCCACACGCAAAACACAGACAGACCCTCACCAAATACAGAACAAGAAATCTCAGTTAAATTTTTATCTTCTTGGGGTTCACCATTTCTAACTGGTGAACCCCAAGAAGTTAAACTTGGTATATATTGCAACACTGGATAAATATTTAAAAATGCATTACATTTTTGTACTGAATACAAGACCTCTGCGATATACATTTTCCAAAGCTAACATACTCCAGTTAATAAATTCAAAATAAAATATTTTTCTACCTTTGTTTTCTGGATGGTTTCTTTTCCCATTACGTTGGTCCCAGTTTCTCTTTCTGCTTTTGTCTGTCCTTCTGCTAATTCTGTTTCCAGTGGCTGTTGTCCATTTGTCATTTCTGCTCTCTCCTTCTCTTGTTTCATTCCCTTACTACATCTGCCTCGGAAATATTGATCTTTCCCTTTTAGCTCTTTCCTTCCAATCTTGATTTCTGCCTCTGGCTACTCAAATCTCACCCAACTCCTTTTTCCTACTTTTCACCTACCTATGAACTTTTCATTTCCTTCTCTCACATCCTAGCTCTCCCATTTCCCATCTTGCCCTTTCCCCAGTCTCCTATTCTCATTTATCATCCATCTATTTACTTATTTATTTATTTATTGCATTTGTATCCCACATTTTCCCACCTCTTTGCGGGCTCAGTGTGGCTTACAATAAGATATGAATAATGGAAATACATTTGTTACAACTTGGTTATGGATTACATTGTGAAGAGTTATGTGAGACCATCGAAGTATCATTAAGAATATAACAATGGGACATCAACATTGAAACGTTGGAAAGAGACAATGGGAAGCTTAAAGGGCAGTATTAAGACACAGAGACATATGGTGTACATATTCCTGTGAGTAAATGTATGAGTGATGTGGAATTACGGGGGATGAGGGTTAGAAGTGGATGTATGATGCATTGATGATCAGTGAGTGTGGACTCTATGTGTTTTGGCTCTTGCCATAAATTGTTTCAAACAGATGGGTCTTCAGTAATTTGCGGAAGGAGGCTTGTTCGTAAATCGTTCTTAAGTTGCGCGGCAGTGTATTCCAAAGCTGCGTGCTCGTGTGAGAAAAGGTTGACGCGTGTAGCGTCTTGTATTTCACGCCCTTGCAATTAGGGAAGTGGAGGTTGAGGTATGTTCTGGATGATCTTTTAGCATTTCTGGTTGGTAGGTCTATCAACTCGGACATACAGGCAGGGGCTTCACCATGAATGATCTTGTGGACTAGTGTACATACCTTGAAAGTGACGCGTTCCTTAAGTGGAAGCCAGTGTAGTTTCTTTAGTAGTGGTGTTGCCCTTTCATATTTTGGTTTTCCGAAGATGAGTCTGGCTGCTGTGTTCTGGGCTGTTTGAAGTTTCCTCAGTATTTGCTCTTTGCAGCCTGTGTATAGTGAGTTACAGTAATCCAGATGGCTTAGGACGAGGGATTGCACTAGGTTGCGGAAGACGAATCTTGGGAAGAATGGTTTTATCCTTTTCAATTTCCACATGCAGTGGAACATCTTCTTAGTTGTGTTATTTGCGTGAGTTTCGAGTGTTAGGTAGCGGTCGATAGTGACTCCAAGAATTTTTAGCGTTTCTGAGATTGGAAGGTTTAGGTTTGGTGTGTTTATCGCGTTGAATTCATTTGTATTGTATTGGGAGGTGAGTATCAGGCATTTAGTTTTTTCTGCATTTAGTTTCAGACGAAATGCATCTGCCCACGTGTTCATGATGTATAGACTTTGATTGATTTCGTTGAAGATTTCTTTGATGTCTTGTTTGAAAGGGATGTATATCGTCACATCATCGGCGTATATATATGGGTTAAGGTTATGGTTTGATAGGAGTTTTGCTAGAGGGATCATCATTAGGTTGAAGATAGTTGGTGAGAGAGGTGATCCTTGTGGAACTCCACATTCAGGTGTCCATGCCTTGGACATGGTTGAATTTGATGTGACTTGATACGAACGCAAAGTTAGGAACCCCTTGAACCAGTTCAGGACATTTCCTCCAATGCCAAAGTATTCCAGTATGTGTAGTAGGATTCCGTGGTCGACCATGTCAAATGCGCTTGACATGTCAAATTGTAGGAGGAGTATATTGTTGCCAGTTGCTATTATTTGTTTAAATTTAGTCATAAGGGTGACTAATACTGTTTCAGTGCTATGGTTCGACCGGAATCCTGATTGGGCATCGTGCAGTATTGAATGTTTGTTTAGATAGTTTGTGAGTTGTTTGGTTACCATTCCTTCGGTTATCTTGGTTATTAGTGGTATGGATGCTACTGGCCTGTAGTTGGTTATTTCGCTTGTGTTTTTCTTTGTATCTTTAGGAATTGGGGTGAGTAAGATTTTTCCTTTTTCTTTTGGGAAGAGTCCGTTTTGTAGCATGTAGTTTATATGGTTCATTAGGTCTATTATGAATTGTTGAGGAGAAGATTTCATGAGGCTATTTGGGCATGTGTCTAGTTTGCAATTGGATTTGGCATATCTTTTGAGAGTCTTAGAGATGAGGTCTTCTGATAGTAGTTCGAATTCGATCCAGGTTCTGTCTGCTGGGTGTGTTCCTTCTTCTGGATCTAGACAGTCCAGAAGAGTGGCGTATTCTATAGGACTAGCGGGTATTTTGTGTCGTAGTAGTATAATTTTCTCCTTGAAGTACTTCGCAAGGTTGTCGACGTCTGGCATATCTTTGCCGTTGTTTGTAACTGGTGTGGTATCTAGCAATTTGTTCACGAGGTTAAAGAGTTTGTGTGTGTCTTTGTAGTTGGGTCCTATTATTGTTTTGTAATGTAGTCTTTTTGTCTGTTTTATGGTGTATTTGTATTTTCTCCGAAGTAGTTTCCAATCGTTTAGTGTTTGTTCGTCTTTCTTTTTGTTCCAAGCTCGTTCTAGTTTTCTGACTTGCGTTTTAAGTTTTTTCAGCTCTTCGGTGAACCATGGGTTTGCTTTTTTCCTGTGTGATGTTCTGGTTTGGATTAGGGCGATTTTGTCTAATGTTGTTGTACATAGGTCATCCCATTCTTGGAGGAATTGGATGGGGTCAGCGTTTGTTGTCCATTCGTTCTGGTAGATCTGTTGCCAGAATGTTGTGGGGTCTATTTTTCCTCTCGTTGTGTATGTTGTTCGCTCATGTTTATTGGTCGTGTTTAAATGTGTTTTTCGCCAGCAAAGAGTGACATTTGCTTTATGGTGGTCTGACCATAATGTGGGTGTCCATCTTGTGTCAGCGAGTATGATAGTTGAGTCCGATTCGAATTTGTTCGTTATGATATCTAGTGTGTGTCCTTTTTCGTGGGTTGGTAGCATGTTGGGTGCTTGCAGTTCCCAGAGTTTTAGGAATTCTTTGAATTCTCATGTGTTTGGTAAGGTGTCATCTTCTATGTGTAGGTTGATGTCTCCTAGTATAAGGATGTTTGAGGCAGATACGCAGGAGTTCAAGATGAAATCCATGAGTTGTGTTTGGGAGTCTTGCCATTTTCCTGGAGGCCTGTAGAATAGGATTGTGTTAAGGTGTCCTGTTAGGTTTGGATGGTTAATTCTTGTCGATGCAATTTCGAGTTGTGGGGAGGTAGATTCGCCCGTGACTGTGATGGTGAATTCGGGTTTGTAAATTATAGCTATTCCGCCTCCTCTTTTTTTTCCATTTCTTGTCCAGTGGGTGATTTTGTAATCTGGTGGGCACGTTTCTAAGATGGCGGGATCTGTGGGACTATGGAACCAGGTTTCTGTGATAAATAGGAGGTCTAGTTTGTCTGCGATGATCCAGTCTAGAATGTCTACTAAATTGCTTACTGCTGACCTTGCATTGATGTATCCTAGTTGGATTGAGTGATATGGTTCCAAGGGATGGTTTGATGTGTTTATTTTTATTAATTGTCCGTTTCTTCGGTGATGGAGTTTGTTGTTGTTGTTATTTTCCTCGTTTTGTCGGAGGTGTTCATATCCGGAGATTATTCCTTTTGGTTGGTTATTGTATCTTTGAGTTGGTGGATTGTTAAAAGGTTGTGCATAGGGTTGGTGAATTGTGGGTGGGTTGTTGTGGATGCTGTTTAGGGTGTGCATTATGTATATGTGAGTGCTGTGTGATTTGTGGGTAGTGGGGTTGTTGTTGTCTAGGTTGTAGGTTAAGTTTGCGCGTAAGAGTAAGGTGAGACAATGGATGATTAGGAGTGTCTTGCTGGTGTTCATATCTATGTGTAAGGCGCTTTGGTAGATATTCAGCTGGTGTGCATTCAAGCGAATTAAAGTTTACATTTGCATTTAAGCTTGGCAATTCAGCACGAGGCAAGGTCTACATTTACATTTGGACTTAGCTACAATTCAGGCAAGGTAATGCTTACATTTGCAATTAAGCTAGGCGACAATGTAATTTAAAGCTTGGCAACAATTCAATGCTAGGCAAGCGAGGTAATACTTACATTTGCTTTTTAGGTTGGTAACAATTTACTTTAAAGCTTGGCACCAATTCAGTGCTAGGCAAGTCTACATTTAATGCTTGGCAACAATTCAATGCTAGGCAAGCGAGTTAATGCGTACATTTACATTTAAGCTTGGCAACAATTTAAATTTAGATTTAAATTTAATTAAGTTCAAAGCTTGGCAACAGTTCAATGCTGGGCATGCCTACATTTGCATGTACATTTGAAGTAAGCAGAGCAAAGCAAGCAAAGTGAATAGTTAATTCAAGCTGAAAGCAGTGCATGCATGCAATTAAGTTGAGCAAGCATTTATTTATTTTGTTTAGTTACGGTAGTGTTGTTCTTGTTGCTCTGTCTGTTCCCATCCAACGTTCGGCTCTGGTGGCTTGCTGGTCCCTGATCTTCGATATTCGGTCTCTGTGGGCTGCCTGATATTCCTCGGGTCCGGCGTTGCACTTTCGCTAACCGCAAGGCTGCTCGATCATAGCGGCTCTCCTCGGGTCCTTGGGAAGGCGCATGGCTCCTCTCTCAGTCGGCCACAACCACAATCCTTCAGCCGGTTAGCGGATTGGCTGCGGCTCGGTGCCTGGTCAGAAGGAGAGCTCGACTCGCTCTCAGCGATCTTCTGCTCGCGCTCATCCTGCTTCCCTACTGGTCGTCGGCGCCGTGTGGCCTCAAGGCTGTTGGCTGATCAGCCCCTGCGCCCGTGTTGGGCTTAGTAGGTCTGGTTCTGCGGTCCTGCGCCCGGCATCATTTCCTCTCAGGAAGCCACTCGGAGCCGCCAAACCAGCCACGGCCTACTTTGCTGTCTCTCCGACGTCGGTCGCTCCCCGGGTCGTGGTCCGGAAGACTGGGCCCGGCGTCTGCCTCCGGGTCGGGTCCCCCAAATCAGCAAGTCTGGGCAATTCGGAGTATGGACCTCGATCCAAGTGTTGTCCGGACTCTTCCAGTTCGGTCTGGGGTATCTGCTGACGCCTGGACGACCTGGCGAGTTCGCTCGCTCTGGGTCTCGGTCATCAGCGGACAGATGGGCCGCGTGGTGCAGTCAGCTCGTCCGAGATGTGGTCGCGGTCGGCTCCCAGCTCCAGATCGTTCACGCTGGGCACCCGCGGGGTGTACGAGATGGCCCCATTACCACATTTCTGCCCCCTGTACTCACTATTTTCCTCTCACTAATCTCCTTGACAAAACTCATGGCTTTTCCCACATCGTTTCCTCAGTTCTAATATCTCCCTTCCCTATTCTTCGCTCCACCCTTTCAGCCCAGCATATCTTCTCTATCTCTCCTTTTTCACCCCCCCAAACCAACTTGAAGCCTGACATCTCCCTATCCTATTTCTCTTCCCTCTTGCCCCCTCCATGGTCCAGCATCCCTCTCTTTTCCCCATCCTCCTCCTCCCCCCGCCCCCTTAGTACAAAATCTCTCCCTCTTTCTTTCCCCCTCTCAACATCCAGCATCTATTACTACCTCCCCTCCCTCTCAATATCCAGCATCTATTATTCCCTCCCCTCCCTCAATTCCAAAATCTCTCTTTCCTTTCTGCTTCCTTTTGTCTAGCATCTCTCTGTTCCTCCTCTCTGTCCCAGGTTCAACATCTCTCCCTCCCATTATCCAGCACCTCTTCCACCCTCCCCTCCACTGCCCCCCATCAAAACATTTCTCCCTCTTGCTTCCCTTTCTGTTGTCCAGCATATCTCCCTCCCTCATCCTCTCATTCAAGCATCCCTCCTTCTCACTTCCCTTCCCTGTTGTCCAGCACCTCTCCCTCTAGCTTCCCTTTCTGCCTCTTCTGTTGTCCAGAATGTTTTTCAACCTTCCTCTCTAACACCCCCTATTCAAACATTTCTCCCTCTGGCTCCCCTTCCTGCCTCTTGCTGTCCAGCATTTCTCTCTTCATTCCCTCCAACTCCCAAACACCTTTATCTTACTTCCTGACTCCTGTTCTCCACCATCACTTTCTCCATCTCCTCTGCCCCCAAGTCTCTCTGATTCCAACTTCTCTCTTTCCATCTCCCCTTCACAGGGTCCGGCGTCTTCCCCTCTCTTTCTCGCCCTCAAACCTCTTCCTCCCCGGTCCACCTCAACTTGCCTGCTAGACATCTCAGGCATTGGCAGTGATTCACATTCGCTGTCTTCTGCTAGCCCCAGAGTCTCTTCTCTACCTGTCTAATGTAACTTCCTATTTCCTCAGGGTCAGGACGTGTTATAGAGGAGATGCCAAGGTCCGCATCAGACAATGAAGGTAAATCGCTGCCATCACCTTGCGATCTCTACCAGGCAAACTGAGGTGGATTGGGGGGGGGGGGGGGGAGGGGAAGTTTGAGAGAAAGAGAGGAAGATACTGGACCCCAGGGGAGGAGCAGGGATAAAAGAAGATGTGCTGAACTTCAGAATAGAGTGGAGGGAGAGACTAGAGTGCAAGATACCAGACCTTGGGGAGGTAGGGATGGTGGTGGAGGGGACGCACTCTGAGGCAGCCAGGGAGATGAGTATTTACATAAGCTGGACAGCAGCAAGCAGGCCTATGATCATGGTAGCAGAAATGGTGATCAGTAGCTAGAGAGCAGGAACAACAACAAAGTGTTGCACGTACAGCACGTGTTGCCTCGGGCTCCTATTCTCGGCTGATGCTCATTTGTGGTGCTTTTCAGAGGCAAATTCTATTTTAGATTTCATTGGCTCTCTGTCTGTGATACTGCTCCCTGTAAAACACAGCATGAGGCCTGCGCCTCTGTTGGCCTAAGTTATACTGCTGCCCCTGGTTGCACTACATTAGTGCGTGATAACGCAGCTAAAATGCAATGTTGCAAAACGGTTCCATTGTATAAACTGAAACACATGTCAAAAAGTATCTTAGCATACAAAGGGCTTACAATCTAAGGAAGTGTAGGAGTGGAGGAGTGGCCTAGTGGTTGGGGTGGTGGACTTTGGTCCTGAGGAACTGAGTTTGATTCCCACTTCAGGCACAGGCAGCTCCTTGTGACTCTGGGCAAGTCACTTAACCCTCCATTGCCCCATGTAAGCCGCATTGATACTATTGGAGATTCTACATGGAATGTTGCTACTATTGGAGATTCTACATGGAATGTTGCTACTACTGGAGATTCTACATGCAATGTTGCTATTCCACTAGCAACATTCCATGTAGAAGGCTGCGCAGGCTTCTGTTTCTGTGACTCACAGAAGCAGAAGCCTGCGCGGCCACATTGGTGATCTGCAAGGGCCGACTTCTAGTGGAATAGCAACATTCCATGTAGAATCTCAAATAGTAGCAACAGTGGAGGAGTGGCCTAGTGGTTAGGGTGGTGTACTTTGGTCCTGAGGAACTGAGTTCGATTCCCACTTCAGGCACAGGCAGCTCCTTGTGACTCTGAGCAAGTCACTTAACCTTCCATTGCCCCATGTCAGCTGCATTGAGCCTGCCATGAGTGGGAAAGCGCAGGGTACAAATGAAACAAAAATAAAATAAATAAATCCTAGTCCTTAGAATGTAAGCCCTTTGGCACAGAGAAAATGCCTACCACACCTGAATTACAACTCGCCTTGAGCTACCCTAAAAAGATGTGCACTAAACCCAAAAATAAAGTAGATTCTAAATAAACAATGATCCAATCCTGCCTTACTATACAAGGAATCCCCAGGAGGACGTGACTGGGATCTCAGTAGGTGGCTGGCATTATTGGTTGAGCCCAAGGGGAAGTCCCCTTAATGATACATCTACAAGGAGCAGCCACGTTAAATGTGGCTACCTCATGGATCTCAAAGAATAAGACTTCAAAACTGACCATTGGCTTCAGCAGCTCTGTAAAATGTTTAGTGTGGAGCTGATAAGCTCCTATGCAAGAGTTGTGTGCCAGGGTGCTGTAGGAAGTTGGGGGTTAAGTTTGCAAGAGGAGATCAGTTATCACATCTGTAAGCACAAAAAACTGAACAATGACAGCCTATCAATGGAGGGACAGGTAGGGTCCAATGAGAGTTTCTTTAGGAGTGGTGTTACTACGGAATGTTTGAAGGCATCGGGAACAGTCGCACTGGAGAGTGAAAGATTGAGGATATGACAGATGAAAGGGATGACAGTGGGTGAGATAGTGTTGAGTAGATGAGTGGGAATAGGGTCAGAGGAGCAGGTGGTTAGTTTTGAGGAGGAGAGAAGGAGTGTAGTTTTGTCTTCAGTGATTTCAGGAAAGGAAGAAAAGGAGGCGGGGGTTGGGGGGTTGAGAGAATGGACTAAGGGAGGGAGAGGTGTGGGTGAACTGGTTGAGAATTCAAGTTTAATCTTGTGGGCCTTATCGTGGAAGTACTCAGCTAGAGTCTTGGGAGAGAGTGAGGGGGGAGTTGGAGGAGAAGGCACTTTGAGGCAGTGGCGTAGCCAGACCTGACATTTTGGGTGGGCCCAGAGCTAATATGGGTGGGCACTATATAAAAGTCTGCCCAGCACTATCCCCGCCTCCCAACCACCAGCTCTGGCAAAGACTGTATAAGTCTGCCCAGCACTATCCCCGCCTCCCATACACTGCCCTATTGAAGATCGCTGTGGTCAAGGGAAATGAATCAATCCCCTAAAGCAGCAGATGTGAAATGAGGATTCCTTGGGATGTGTAACAACTACGCATTGTGTGTGTAACGGACAAATGCGGCGAACAGCCGACGGACTCCGTGCTACAGAAGGCGGTACGACCGCTCCCCCCATGGGCTTCTGTTCCAAGAGGCAGTGAAAAGGCCACGGGACGGGAGGCACCGGTGGGCGGGCCTCAGAACCTGGAGAGAGCTTAGCCAGAGCGTGAGCGGGTGCCGTCTCTGTGGTATGCGCTGCTGCAGTGTGTGTGCGCTTGGGTGGGCGGGCATGGGCCCACCCAGGCCCACCCGTAGCTACGCCCCTGCTTTGAGGAGAGAGTTGAGAGTGGCGAAGAGGCGTTGAGGGTTTGAGCCAAGAGAGTTTGTCAACTGGATGTAATAGTCCTGTTTGGCGAGGAAAAGAGCAGACTGGAAGGAGGTCAGCAAGAATTTGAAATGTATTAAGTCAGCATGGGCATGAAATTTTAGCCAGAGGCGTTCGGCAGAGCGGGCACAGGAACGTAAGTAGCGGATTGTAGAGGTCAGCCAAGGCTGGGGTTTGGTACGTTTTACAGGACGAGGCATGGGTGGAGCGAGAGTGTCCAACACAGAGGAGAGAATAGTGTTATAGGCCGAGACAGCCTCATTGACGGACTTGGATACCATAGTGGTAGAAAAGAGATTTGAGACGTTGGAGGATAGGGTCGAAGGGTCGATAGCCTGAAGATTCCTGAATGTGTTGCTTAGGATTGGATGTGCCTGGGGAGGAGGGTGTTTAAGTATGAAAGTTATCAGATGATGGTTGGAGAGGGGAAGAGGTGAGGTGCAGAAATCATCTATGTACCTGTTTTGTTGTTCAGCATCGGTACACCACTGAGGAAACCCCGATGCTTCCTGCTTTTGATGCAGATGCATGCTTATTTATTCTCAAAGAGGTGTGTAGACACATGCAACACAACAACAGAAACACGAATTTCCATACCATCAAGCTGATCAATCCATAGACTGGTGGGTTGTGTCCATCTACCAGCAGGTGGAGATAGAGAGCAAAGCTTTTGCCTCCCTATATGTGGTCATGTGCTGCCAGAAACTCCTCAGTATGTTCTCTATCTAAGCAGGTGGTGGTCACACACAACAGCAGCTCTGGCTAGGTCTCCAAGCCTAATTTTTAGGTTTTGTTGAGTACCTGGGGTTGAGGGCTCTTCTTGAGCAAGTGCAAACCTGGTGGCGCCAGGTCCCTCCTTTTCTCCCCCCTCCCGCTGGCTCCGTTAAAAAAAAAAAAAAAAAAAATTTTGGACGTCCTTAAGGGCGTTTATTTCGACGTTTATTTAAACATTTATTGCAGCTACTCACTGGGACACCAGGTCGTTACAGCTCGGAGCGAGAAGCAGGTAATTTTACCTTTTTATAGCGGGCAGGGGGTTCCCCGATCGATCTCCACGTGGCCTATGGCATCGGAGGGCGAGGGCGCGAAGAATCGCTCCCCGGACCGCGTGTGCGCTTCTAGCGGGGATGCGGGGGTTTTAAAGTCTGATTCGCCCTTGTCGGGTGTCAGTTTGGAGGCCGGTCAGTGTCCCGGGTCTTCCTCCGGTGCGGCGGTTTTTCCCGCCATAAATACCCATCCCCCGCTGCTCGCCTCCGCCATCTTGGCCGGCCACTCTGCTCGGACAGCTTCTTCTTGGCCCGCCCTTGAGCTGGGAGACGTTCATGCCATGGCCGCCCTTGATTTGGGCGACGGCAAAAAAGCGGCTAAAGTTAAGCGGAGTGTCGCGCTGGACGCCATCTTGGATGCGCAGCATGTTTCTCCCCCGCTCTTGCGAGCGCCGGTTGAGGGTGCGTCTAGGGCTGTGGCCCAGGCTGCTGAAATACACAGTCTGGGGGGTTTCTCCCCCGAGTTTATTTTGCTGCTGCATCAGGCCTTCCTTATGCAGAACGCTGCCCCTTCTCCCTTGTCCGATAAAGGGGTTGAGGCCCCCGGAAGTAAACGCCCTCGGGTGGATTCCCAGGCCTTAGAGGACTTTGTCTCCTCTGATGTAGATGAGGGCAGCGTATCTGAGTTCTCCCAACGGTCCTTTGCGGATTCCTTGGAGGAGACGGATTCCCGCTCGGATGGAGCGGATGACCCCTCTGCAGCGCGGATCTTTCGCTCAGAGGATTTGCCCAACCTGTTACTGCAGGCCATGAGCATTTTGAAGATTTCCTCTCCAGAGGACGTCTCTCCCTCAGCCCCTGTTGGCTCCGCCATTATGCTGGGGACGAAGCGCCCGCCTAGAACCTTCCACGTGCATGATGCCATGCACACCTTAATTTCGGCTCAATGGGATGTCCCGGAAGCGAGCCTCAAAGTGGCTAGGGCTATGTCCCGCCTCTATCCTTTGCCTGAAAGTGAACGGGAAGCCTTTCTTTGGCCTACCGTGGATTCTTTAATCACTGCGGTGACTAAGAAAACGGCGTTGCCGGTGGAAGATGGCACGGCCCTAAAGGACGCACAAGACAGAAGATTGGAGGCGGCCTTAAGGTCGTCCTTCGAGGCGGCTGCCTTAAGTTTGCAGGCCTCAGTTTGCGGCTCCTATGTGGCCAGGGCGTGCCTGACGATTGTGCAGCGGGCTTCCCCCTCGGATCCTTCCTTGAGGGCTGATTGGCCGGCCCTGGAATCGGGCTTGGCTTATTTGGCAGACTTACTGTATGATGTCTTGAGAGCCTCGGCTAAAGGTATGGCTCAGACAGTCTCTGCGTGGCGGTGGCTTTGGCTGAAACATTGGTCTGCTGACCACGCCTCTAAGTCCCGCCTGGCTAAGTTGCCTTTTAAAGGCAAGCTGCTCTTTGGGGTCGAGCTGGACAAAATTGTGACCGATCTCGGCACATCTAAGGGCAAGAGGTTACCAGAGGTCAGGGCTCGGGCCAGTGCTCGCCCCGGTATCTCCAGAGGACGGTTTCAGGAAGCCCGTCGGTACCACCCGGGCAAGTCGGGCTCCTCTGCCCCCTCTTCCTTCAAGAGGAATTTCTCCCCCAAGCAGCATTCCTTTCGCAGAGACCGCCGTCCCGGAGGTGCGCCCTCCGGTCCTCCCCCAGGGTCTCGTACCCAATGACGGGGTCCTGGTCCATGGCCCAGTGCAGATTGGAGGACGCCTGTCCTCGTTTCTGGGCGAGTGGACCAGGGTAACTTCAGACGCTTGGGTGCTGGAAGTCATCAGAGACGGCTACAAGCTAGAGTTCTGCTGACCCTTAAGAGACAGGTTTGTACTCTCTCCCTGCAAGTCTCCGGTCAAAGCTGTGGCAGTGCAGCAGACCTTGGACAATCTGATCCGCCTGGGTGCGGTTGTTCCGGTGCCAGAAAATCAGATTTGCAAGGGACGTTACTCCATTTACTTTGTGGTACCAAAGAAAGGAGGTTCTGTACGGCCTATCCTCGACCTCAAAGGGGTCAATCGGGCCTTGAAAGTTCGGCACTTTCGCATGGAGACTCTCCGCGCTGTTATAGCGGCAGTGAAGGCAGGGGAGTTCCTGGCATCCTTGGACATCAAGGAAGCGTACTTGCATATTCCCATCTGGCCTCCTCATCAACGCTTTCTGCGTTTTGCAGTCCTGGGCCGACACTTCCAGTTCAGAGCCCTCCCGTTCGGGTTGGCTATTGCTCCGCGGACCTTCTCCAAAGTAATGGTGGTCATCGCGGCCTTCCTGCGAAAGGAAGGAGTACAAGTCCATCCTTATCTGGACGACTGGTTGATCCGAGCCCCCTCTTATGCAGAGTGCGGCAAGGCTGTGGACCGGGTGATTGCTCTTTTGAGCTCCCTGGGGTGGATCATCAACTGGGAGAAAAGCCAGCTGCGCCCGATTCAGTCCCTGGAGTATCTGGGAGTTCGATTCGACACCCAAGTGGGCAGAGTGTTCCTGCCGGACAATCGGATTGTCAAACTTCAGGCTCAGGTGGACCAGTTCCTAGTAGCCTCTCCGCTTCGGGCTTGGGACTATGTGCAGCTGTTGGGCTCTATGACGGCCATGATGGATGTAGTGCCCTGGGCCAGGGCTCATATGAGACCACTACAACACTCTCTGCTGCAGCGCTGGACTCCGGTGTCGGAGGATTATGCTGTGCGCCTTCCCTTGGACCCAGCAGTGCGCAAGGCGCTGAGCTGGTGGCTGAAGACAGACAAGTTGTCTGCAGGAATGCCTCTTGTGACCCTGGAGTGGATTGTCGTCACGACGGATGCCTCTTTGACGGGCTGGGGAGCCCACTGCATAGGAAGGACAGCGCAGGGGCTCTGGTCTCCTGCAGAGGCAAAGTGGTCTATCAACCTCCTGGAACTCAGAGCCATTCGGTTGGCGCTTGTGGAGTTCCTCCCGGTACTGGCGTTGAAGCCAGTACGGGTCCTGTCGGACAATGCCACGGCTGTGGCCTATGTCAACCACCAGGGAGGTACCAAGAGCGCCCCTCTAGCCAAGGAAGCCATGAATCTATGCCAGTGGGCGGAAGCAAACCTGGAACAGCTGTCAGCGGCCCACATTGCCGGAGTCATGAATGTCAAGGCGGACTTTCTCAGTCGCCATACCTTGGATCCCGGAGAGTGGCAGTTATCGGCTCAGGCGTTCTTGGACATCACGAAGCGCTGGGGCCAGCCGAGCCTAGATCTGATGGCGTCATCGGCCAATTGCCAAGTGCCGCGCTTTTTCAGCAGAGGACGGGACCCTCGATCTCTGGGAGTAGATGCTCTTCTCCAACAGTGGCCGACACAAGAGCTTCTCTATGTGTTCCCGCCCTGGCCCATGTTGGGCAGGGTACTAGACCGGGTGGCAAAGCATCCGGGCCGGATAATCCTGGTGGGTCTGGACTGGCCCAGACGTCCCTGGTATGCGGACTTGATCAGGCTCTCAGTGGACGACCCTCTGCGGCTGCCAGTGGAGCAGGGCCTGTTGCATCAGGGTCCCGTGGTGATGGAGGATCCCTCCCCCTTTGGTCTTACGGCCTGGCTATTGAGCGGCAGCGTCTGAGGAAGAAGGGCTTCTCAGACGAGGTCATCGCCACTATGCTGAGAGCGAGGAAGCGCTCTACTTCTACTGCTTACGCCAGGGTTTGGCGTACCTTTGCAGCGTGGTGTGAAGCAGGCTCGCTTTCTCCCTTCACTGCTCCAATTTCTTCAGTGCTGGCGTTCCTGCAAGAAGGTCTGGAGAAAGGCCTGTCGCTCAGTTCCCTTACAGTCCAGGTGGCGGCTCTGGCTTGCTTCAGGGGCCGCCTGAAGGGTGCTTCCCTGGCTTCGCAGCCAGATGTGGTACGTTTTCTCAAGGGAGTTAATCACCTGCGCCCTCCTCTGCGCTCAGTGGTGCCTGCGTGGAATCTCAACCTGGTGCTAAGAGCCTTGCAGAAGCCGCCTTTTGAACCCTTGTCGAGGGCATCTCTGAAAGACCTGACGTTGAAAGCAGTCTTTTTGGTGGCTATCACTTCAGCCAGAAGAGTTTCCGAGCTCCAGGCACTCTCATGTTGAGAGCCTTTTCTGCAGTTCACTGAGGCAGGAGTGACTATTCGCACAGTGCCTTCCTTCCTGCCCAAGATTGTTTCTTGCTTCCATGTGAATCAGCAGCTCTGTCTCCCTTCCTTTCGTAGGGAGGACTACCCAGAGGAATACTCTGCTCTCAAATTTCTGGATGTGAGACGAGTCATCATCAGATACTTGGAAGTGACCAATGATTTCCGGAAATCGGATCATCTGTTTGTCCTGTTTGCAGGTCCTCGTAAGGGTCTGCAGGCTGCTAAGCCTACAGTGGCAAGATGGGTCAAGGAAGCCATTGCAGCGGCTTATGTGGCCGCGGGGAAGGTGCCGCCTATCCAGCTGAAGGCTCACTCCACTAGAGCTCAGGCGGCCTCGATGGCAGAGGCCGGGTCCGTCTCCTTGGAAGAGATTTGCAAGGCGGCAACTTGGGCATCGGCCCATACCTTCTCCAGGCATTACCGCTTGACTGTGGCTGTTCGGGCGGAGGCCCGGTTTGGAGCTTCAGTGTTGCGGTCAGGGATTTCTATGTCCCGCCCTGGGTGAGTACTGCTTCGGTACATCCCACCAGTCTATGGATTGATCAGCTTGATGATATGGAAGGTAAAATTATGTATCATACCTGATAATTTTCTTTCCATTAATCATAGCTGATCAATCCATAGCCCCTCCCAGATATCTGTACTGTTTATATTCTGGTTGCATTTCAGGTTCAAGTTTAGTCTTCAGTTCCTGTTCAGGAGGACTTCGTCTTCAAGTTTTTTCAATTGGATTCTTCAAGAGTTGAGACGAGTTTGTGTTACAGTGAGCTGCTGCATTCCTCTCCCCTCCGTTTTACGGGGCTGGATTGAGACCTAAATTCTGCCGGCGCTCCCTCCCATTTCGCGCGGCTGTAGGGCAGCTTTGTACCCCTCCCGCTTCGGCGGTGTTAGGGTCAGTCAGCTCCTCCCGCGGTTGTGGTTGCAGGATAAGCCAGATCCCCCCGCATCGGCGGGGTGGTGTCCCTCCCCCGCTCCGCGGGGATGAGCTGGATGGATTCCCCTCCCCCACTTGTGTGGGGATGAGCTGGGTTAATTCCCCTCCCCCGTTTCGGCGGTGGTGAGCTTTGCAGAGTGTCCCTTTGTGGGTGTAATTCTCTAAGTGCTGAGTCCTGCGGATGGAGCTTTGATATTGACATACTGAAGCGTTTCCGGCAGCACATGACCACATATAGGGAGGCAAAAGCTTTGCTCTCTATCTCCACCTGCTGGTAGATGGACACAACCCACCAGTCTATGGATTGATCAGCTATGATTAATGGAAAGAAAATTATCAGGTATGATACATAATTTTACCTTATCATGCAGCCTAACAGGCAGTATGGGGAAAAAGAGTCCATGAGGAGGGAACAACTTGGCTTATACAAGCCCGAAATAATCGAAGGGTCCAAAATTTTCATAGACCAATAGGATATTCTTTAGTTTTATTGACAAATGAGTAAAGGCTGGTAAAATCATTGTATTTTTTCACCCTGTTTAACCTGATAGTACAGACACGTAGCATTCGTTTCGTCTTCAAAAAGGGTGTCTCGTGGAACAAAAGGTTCGGGTAACGCGGCTCTGCTCAGAAAGGCTGCATTCCCTATCTGTTTTAAGCAAACTGTCCCACTCATGTTCTGAAATACTTACAACCATAAACCCATTGTCATGTTCCTTGTCTTTGCAGAGTTTTGGGCACCAGAGGATCGGACGGCCATCTTGGATGTGGGCTTTTTCCAGGTTTGGGTGGCCATCTTAGTAGAGGGCGGCTTGGGTTATGGCAGCCATCTTAGAGTGGGGTAGCTTCAGGAAGGAAGCCCATATTTGGGCGTAGGGTGTCTCCGATGGAGGCAGCCATCTTGAATTCAGCTGTGCTTGTTTGGGCCTAATTTCTACTCTTTAAGGCTCTGCCCTCAGTCCTTCCATGCTTCGGCTTCTACTCAGTTTGCTGGATAGTTGCAGTGTTCCTGGATCTGCTATTGACCACTGTCTGGTACTGACCTCTGCCTGTTCCTGGACCTGCTTCTCCCTGCTGCCTGGTCTAACCCTGTGGACTTTGTGCTGGACTTTGTTCTCTCTGCTGTTGGCTACTCGCACTCAGGGGCTCAACCCCTGGGGAACAGTGGGTGACACAGGGGGAACTCGGGGTTTTGGCCGACAGCCCAGTGAGGGGTTTCCTTCATCGAGTACAAGGGCTCACCTCTCCTCGTGGCAAGCATTACACCCTTTCTCTTTTAGGTAATCTGCCTTGCACTGTATTTTGTAGTTGAGACCCCCGAAGGTGGTGCCAGTCAACAGATTCTATTTTTTAGAAGGTCTGCAGGTTATACAGACGTGGGAAAAGCACCCGTTAAATTCAAAGGCAGTTTGTTCGCCATTAATAACTGCTTAACCATCAAGAACGTAGTCGCCCACCTGCATTTCACCACCCTTTAGAGCGTGCCTGATCTTTATGTGTTTTGTCCTCGGTGTATATCAGGCAGCGGATAGTGGCAGTTGAATATCTTTTGTTCTGCTGATAATAATCGTCGGTCAATGGCAGAGCTATGATTCTCAGTTTTAAACACACGAACCTGAACGTGGTCATACACACGGAAGCGAGTGTGATGATTTGGAACGGGTCTATACAATTCCTTAGGGTCGTTGCCCCACCCCACGGTATTTCTTCTACTTCTATCTCCTCAGTTTTGTCAGTCATTTCCATAATTTCCTCTCCATACAGGACACAAGCTTTTATAAAAATATAGACATCTTGCTTACATTAGAAGGCTAGTTCTTTTTGTAAATCAAAAGTCGTAATCATGTTCTAGCTGTACCGTCATGTGAAAGGTTCTCTTTCATCAGTCATCATGCTCTCAACACCGTAGTACTTTTCCTCAGGCATTTCCCCCCACATCATTTTGATTTTCCATGGTGTTAAAAAAGTGAGGAATATACCCTTTGCTACCTTCAAAGTCCATGGCTTGTGGGAGCTTGGTAAGCTTCATGGGCAGAAAATTTAGAGAATCTATGAAGTGAATGGCCAGTGCATCAACCAGTGGCGTAGCCACAGGTGGGCTTGGGTGGGCCAGGGCCCACCCATTTATGGCTCAGGCCCACCCAACAGTAGCACATGTTTAGTGGTAACTGGTGGGAATCTGTAGGAGTATTTCCCTGTGTGTCTTACCTTGCAGGCCTTGGCCTGTATAATCCTATCACAGCAAAATGGAGACTGTAGACTCTGACCCGCACATCTCTGTGTCAGCAAGAAACAGCTTTGCAGCTTGTGGAAAATTACAGCTGAAGCTCAACTCCAAGGACATGCTGTGGGCAAACCAGGCCCCCCTTATCTCCTGAGAGGCTGGTTCCAGCAAGGCGGGTGAGAAACAGAAAATGCATACCAAAATGTAACAACTTGAAGGTCAAGAACAACGAACTGTTCTTGCCATGCAGTGAACCGAGGAAGAGAGTTTGGTTCCTGCAGCCACCGGACCAAGAGGTACGGGGAGAGCGGGAACAAAGGGTTATTCGGAAGCCTTGGAAGAAGGTGGAGGTGAAAATAAGACCAGTGAGACCTAATAAGGTCCACCAACTGATGAACTGTGTATCTGGAGGAAAGTATCGTGGTTCAGCTGTACCTGCCCTGCGTGACCTCCTTATCTGCTGCAGAGTTCCCTTCCAGTTCTGACTAAGACTCGCTGCTATATCAGCTTGAGTCTGTGAGGTGTCCCGTGCCAGCTCCTGAGAGAGACGACTCTGAGGTCTCAGCCTGGTGAGAAACACGGTGATTCATTTCCTACTAGTCGGGGGCTAGTTAGTGGTATTTACCTGAGCAGAAGGCTGGTGCCGTCATACTTGTGATCAGGAGAAGCTGCTAATAACTGTACTACCTCGTAACATAGTGTGACTGATCAGTGGTGTAATTTTATCTAATAACCAGTAAGAATTAGTGTTTAGTAGTGTGACATATGAGTGTAATTTTTATCAGCCAGTAATTTTGTATTCAGCCAAAGCTTTGCAGAGTTCTATTTTGTATACCTTAGCTCTATTTTCTTACCTGATATACCCTAATAAATCTAATATATATATATATGCAGCTTGCATTACTAGTCGCATTTCTTTCTCTCGGAAGAACTGTATAGGCTCTAATCCAAGGTTCCCCCCCCTAGACCGAGTGCTGAGCCGTTTGTGTGCAGATAGTTTTGTTTGAGAATTTTGGACACAGATAATTTATTATCTGTGATAACGATCCTACAGATATGGGAGCTCGTCCCTACGGGATCTCTAAAAGTTGAGAAAAAAGTTTCCGGTTTGTTTTTCTTCTGTGAGAGAGATTTGCTTCTGTGCATATTTGTCTGTCTAATTTCACTGAACTCTGGTATTTCAAGCTGAAGTCATTCGCTGTGATTTTTTTTTTCTCTCCTCGCTGTTTCACTGAACTGTGCTGTTAAAGTATTTCTCACAGACGTGCAGGAGAGGGGGGAGAAGCTGCGCTGAGTCAGATTTCTCTGTGAGAGAAGTCTGCTTACTTGAAGCAGTGCAATAAATCTTGGCTGGATCAGGTTTCTGTGCGAAGTCTATCTGCTCAAGGTGAGCAGTAAATCTTAGAGGTATCATGACAGCTCCTAAACTTACGTTAAGTGACGTTGAATTACAAGCTCTGGAAATTCTGGTTCCTTTGGTGAAAACTAAACCAAAACAAGACTTGACCATTACAGCATTATTTAATCTGTTTCATAAAGAGGATCAAAACAGTTCAGCAGTTTACTCGGGAGCAATTAACCGGGTCATAACAAATAAAGCCTGCCTTACTGTCCCAGAGCTAGCTGAATTAAGCTGTATCCTCCTGGCAATTAGAGTATGACTCACACCTCCGTCTATCCCTCCATGCGAATTTAAAACAGTTGCAGGACTCGGTTGAGGGTCTGCAACGGGAGAAGGCTGAGTTTATTGCACAGGCAGCTGATAAGCAGAAGGGAGGTGCCGAAGGCACCCTAGATCAGGCATGCGTCGAATGTGTTGTGCTCACAGAAAAATGCTCTGCTATTGAGATTGAAAAATCGAAATGGGAAGAACATGCCCTCTCCTTGCGTAAAGAACTTAAGCAGAAAGAGTCTTCTCTGTGCTCTCATGCTCAGCGGGTAGCTGAAATGGGTCACGAGTTGGGCATGGGGCAGCAAGAGATAGACCGGCTTCAGTTTCTTTACCAGGAAGAGACAGTAAAATCCCAGGAGTCTCTCGCTGCTCTGCGGCTAGAGTTGAAGCAGGAAAGAGATAGCCTTAGCTCCGCCAAGCAGGAGAAGCACAAAGCTGGTCTAGAAGTGATTGATTTATGGGAGAAAAATAGGGAGCTCACGCAGAGGCTACACCAAGCCCTGTAGGATAATGATGACTGTGTTAATGCCTTAGAATTGTACAAAGGAGAGTTGGATGCTATGAGTAAGGTGATAGATAGTCTGCACTATGAATCTACTGTAATGCCTATTGGGTTGCTAGACAGTGATGATTCCCAGTTCCCCAGTCCTGCGCTGGAACCAGCCAGACTGCCTGATCGGTACCCGATATATGATCAGCAGCTGGACCCTCAGAGCTTCCAGTTAGGCTCCAGGGATCAGTCGAAGTCAGCCCCTCCCCGGTACAGTACCATAGTTCCTGAGACATACGATGACATGCAGGAGCCTAGACTTCGCCCAGTCCGGTCAAGGAACACTGTATCTCTTGGTGAGGCCCACAGGGTGGAGACACCTATGCCCCTCCCAAGAGGGACACAGCTTAGTGCACTATCTGAGGTAGACACCGGTACCATTACACACATGCTTCGCCCAAGGAGGGCACAGCTCTCTGCCCAATCCGATGAGGTCACCAGTAAGCGTGGGCCGGTGCCCCTCCCAAGGAGGTCACCGCCCCCGGCCATACTTGATGACATCAGCAGCACACCCGCATCCCTGTACACTACCCCTACTGGTGAACAGTGGAATTCCACTCAGACTCCCAAAGTTACTCCTTTATCTAGAGATCAGCACAACCAAACAATGAGAACACTTCGCTCTATGATTGTACCTTTTAAAGAGTCTTCAGGGGTAACCATACACGCTCACCTGGATAGCGTGCGTGACCTTTTTGACGAATTACAGGTTCATGCCGAATCAGATAAAAGAGCTCTACTGAAGTGGACATTTGTGGCTGAGTGCCAAACATATTTAAAAGCTATTTTAGCCAAGCATAATGATCTATCCACAGTGGAACAGGCCCTGAAGAAGCGGTATGGACAGTTTGCGGATCCCACAGAGGCCAAGAGGGCAGCGTATAATATGTGCTGTGGCCCAAATGAGAGTCCACATGAATGGGCCTATCGCCTGAAGGAGGTATTTTACGAAGGGGGGGCAGACCCAGATACCAAAGACCTTGAATTTGGTGATTTTAGGACCATTTTTGTGAAAGACCTGCCCAACCACGTGAAAGTGTCTTTAGCAGGTTACCAGAAAGAACCTTTCGCTGTTCTGTTGAAGTGGGCAGAGGAGGTTTTTGATATGTGTCGCACAACACCCGCGGGGGCGACACCCAGACCCACATCAAAGAACCGCAGCCCGGGGGCCCAACCCAGTGTTTGTGCTGTTACCTCCACACTTTCTCTGGAAAACAAGGTGGTAAACCCACCTGCCCAGTCCCGTGGCGGCAGTAACCAACCACACCAGCCGAGGGACACAGCGCCTCCTACTGCTCATGAGGATCAACCCCATTATCGGAGGAGGCGTAATAATCAGAGGCAGTGGGCTCAGGAGAAGATCAGGAACTTGCAGGCACAGCTTGATCAAACGATAGCTAAGCATCGGAGTCCCGACCCTGAGGAGAAGATTAGGGCCCTAGAAGGCCAAATAAAAGCACTGCGGGCTAAACAGCAGGGTTCAAATTCTGGAGCCTCGCAATACCCCTCATCTTCTCATAAGAGAGGAAACCCTTACCCAGGGAACAAGGACCAGGTTCCCGGTCCAACCACTCAGACCATGCCCAGTGTCAAGTTCGTTGAAATCTCGGAACACCCGGAGTCTGCAGAAGTAGAAACAGCATGACTAGGCTTGGCTCCGGCGTCACCTACCAACATGCCCACTGTTCTTTAGATGCTCTATCATCCGCCCGTGAGGAGCCCACGTTGCCCAAAGCTGATGCCCAGGCTGATTGTTCCCCGGTACAGAGCGGCTGTGGAGAAAGACGTGGAAGCCGATGCAGGCGTCGAGGTCAGAGTCTGTTCTGGGTGTGGAGGCTGTTCCGGCCTGTCCAAGTTGGAGCGCATCGACACCTCCCGGTGTTGATGCCTACTGGGTGCCGACTCCCTCGGCGACCCAGAGCTCTCGGTACCGATGCGGGAAGGAGACCGGTGTCAATGCTTCTTTGACTTTTTCAAACGAAGCATGTCACCGGAACTTCCCGGTACCGACGAGGAGGACGTAGAATCCAGCCGTCGCTTCCTCGGGGCCGAGGCCGAAGAAGGTCGGTCTCAGGGAGGGCTGTACCGCAGGAGCCCTCAGGGTAGGGGGAGACCCACCCGAAGGCTCACCGCCACCAGCAGGGGAATGGACAGCCCTCACCTGCACTCCAGTCGAAGCACCACCGTCCGACGACATCAGCACTAGTGGAGGTCCCGTTACCACCGACGCCGACGCAGCCTTTCGATGTCTCGGTACCGACGATGCAGAGGGTCGATGCCTCGATATAGTCGATGCCGAGGTCGAAGGTCTTGAAGCTGTCGACGTCGATGCACTCGATGCCCCCGGTGCTGTTGCCGACGAAGAGCCCGAGAACAACACGTTCCACTGGGCCAATCTCGCTACCTGAGTCCTCTTCTGTAAAAGGGCGCAAAGACTACAGACCTGCGGGCGGTGCCCAGCCCCCAGACACTGAAGACACGACGCGTGCCTATCAGCTGATGAAAGCTCCTATTGAGCCACTGAATTCCTGCCATCTGAAGTACTTGACCTGGAAGGTCATTTTCTTGGTGGCTGTTACTTCAGCTCGTAGAGTCAGTGAGCTCCAAGCCCTGGTAGTGCATGCACCTTATATCAAGTTTCATCACAACAGAGTAGTCCTCCGCACTCACCCTAAGTTCCTGCCGAAGGTGGTGTCGGAGTTCCATCTGAACCAGTCATTTGTCTTACCAACATTTTTTCCCCGTCCACACACCTGCCCTGGTGAGGACAAGTTGCACACCTTGGACTGTAAGAGAGCATTGGCCTTTTACATGGAGCGGATGAAGCCCTATCGACAGTCCGCCCAGTTGTTTGTTTCTTTTGACCCCAATAGGATGGGAGTTGCCATCGAAAACGCACCATATCCAATGGGCTAGCAGATTGCATTTCCTTCGCTTATGCCCAAGCTGGGTTGACTTTGGAGGGCCATGTCACGGCTCATAATGTCAGAGCCATGGCTGCGTCAGTGGCTCACTTAAAGTCAGCCTCCATTGAAGAGATTTGCAAGGCTGCAACGTGGTCATCAGTCCATACATTCACATCTCACTACTGCCTTCAGCAGGATACCCGACGCGACAGTTGGTTTGGGCAGTCGGTGTTACAGAATCTGTTTGGGGTTTAGAATCCAACTCCACCCTCCTAGGCCCATTTCTGTTCTGTGCCAGGCTGCACTCTCACTTAGTTGTGTTTGTTTTCAGGTCAATCTCAGTTATGTCCTCGCAGTTGCGAGGCCCAATTGACCACTGTTCATTGTTTTGAGTGAGCCTGGGTGCTAGGGATACCCCATGCGTGATGATGTCCAGCCTGCTTGTCCTTGGAGAAAATGAAGATACATACCTGTAGCAGGTATTCTCTGAGGACAGCAGGCTGGACATCATCACAACTCACCCTCCTCCCCTTAGAAGTTGTATTCTGCTCGTTTGCTTGTTATTATAACTGAGGGAAGTGCGCGGGCGGGAAGTCACTCGCACATGTGCGGTGCGTTGTCCCCGCGTGTGTCGCTCTTCTTCTAGAACTTTTTGCTTTTTATTGAGTCTTCGGTCTCCTGGGCTGTCGCAGACGACAATCCATGCATGATGATGTCCAGCCTACTGTCCTTGGAGAATACCTGCTACAGGTATGTATCTTCATTTTACAGACCCCCCCTGTAACTGGATCCACAACCACTCTACCTTCATGGACTTTATATCTAACTCATGCATTAAAGACCCTAATGTAATCTTACTAGGTGACCTAAACCTACATCTAGAGGATTCCAAGTCTGCCCACACCCGAGAATGCATGGATCTTCTTTACCTATGTGACCTAATCCTACCTCCATCGCAACCCACGCACATCAAGGGTCACTCGCTAGGTATTATCTCTTATAAATTCTCCACCGACCAAAACTTCATTATATCCAACGTTGATTGGTCTCCCACACCATGGTCTGATCATGACAAAGCATCACTAACCTTACAATGGCGTAAAAAGGGTCAGTCTAAATTACATACCCCTATAACGATCCTCACCAGAGGACGGATTGACAATGATAATTTCTGGAAACATATCTACGCTAATAACTGGTCAACACAACCGAACTCAGATCTCTTCCTTACAATATGGGATAATAGATGCAAAATGATTTTGGACGAAATTGCACCGCTACACTCCAAGACTCTACGAAAGCATAACCCTTCACCATGGTTCAACGAGTTACTGAAAAACCTAAAGTCACAAACTAGGAAACTTGAAAAAACATGGAGCAAATAAAAAAACTAGCCTTAACTTTAATGCATGGAAACAATCACAAAGGAACTACAAATACGCCCATTAAATGAGCCAAAAGAGCCTATTATACACAAAAAATCACGGTGATTGGTACAGACATAAAATAATAATTTCAACTTATAAAAAATCTCCTAAACACAGATCCAGTGACAACATCACCTTCAAATCATCCTTCTGCTGACCAGTTAGCTAAATACTTTAATGACAAAATCATCAATCTTCGCAAATCAATTTCTCAAGACAACTTCACTGCTTGATGAACTGGACCCTGGATTAGACGAAGTACTGGCCGATCGATCTTGGACTAATTTTACCCTCCTTACCACCGAATAAGTCACTAAAACCATCTCTAAACTCTCTAGATCTTATTGCCACCTCGATCCATTTCCCAACTACCTTCTGAAAGGCGCCCCAACATGCTTTATTTCAGATCTCACCACCCACATAAACTTCCTACTCCAACAAGGCTCCTTCCCCACCAAACATGGCAACATATTACTAACACCTATACCAAAAAACCCAAAGAAACCTACAAATGATATTACCAACTACCGTCCAATTGCCTCCATCCCTCTAATTACTAAACTGATGGAAAACAGAGTGACCTCGCAACTCAACGAATATATTCAGAAATTCTCCATCCTACATGAGTCGCAGTCGGGCTTCTGCTCTGCCCATAGCACAGAAACGGTCCTTCTTACCTTAATATCCAAATCCTAACTAAACATCTGGACAAACTTGGGATCGGCGGCAACATCATCAACTGGATAAAAAGCGTCATTACCACTAGATCCCACCAAGTCAAAGGGACTACGAATATATCATCCCCATGGTCATCAGAATGCGGGGTACCACAGGGATCCCCGCTTTCCCCGATACTCTTGAACCTCCCCTAGCCAGGCTACTAACCAAACATGGCCTCAATCCCTTCATCTACGCTGACGACGTCACCGTATTTATCCCCTTTAAATCCAATTTATCAGAAATAACCGATAAAATAACTACTGGCATGACCACCCTAACCTCTTGGGCTAATGCTTTTAAAATGAAGTTGAACAAAGAGAAAACACAATGCCTAGTCCTTTCATCTCAATACTCTCCACTCCTCCTGACTGTTCTCAGCACCCCTGACGTTAAACTCTCCATATCTGACAACCTAAAAATCCTTGGAGTAACGATTAATAACCATCTATCATTCGAAAACCACGCAAAATCCATCTCGAAAAAAATGTTCAACATACTGTGGATACTGAAACGAGTGAAATCATATCTTCCCTTGAATTCAGATTACTGCAACAGTGTTTTCTTAGGATGCAAGACCCTAATCCTGAAAAAAACTTCAGACTACCCAAAACACAGCAGCCAGACTTATGCTTGGCAAAAGATTTGAAAGCGCAACTCCTCTTCGAGAGAAGCTTCATTGGCTCCCCATCAGAGAAAGAATAAACTTCAAAGTCCATACACTGATTCATAAGATCATATACGGAGAATCCCCTAGCTACATGAATAACCTGATTGACCTTCCAACAAGAAACAGATCAATGTCTTCACGTACTTACCTCAATATACACCTTCCCAACTGCAAAGGAATTAAATACAAAACCTCCTATGCATCCAGTTTTTCCTTTTTGGGCAGCCAGCTTTGGAACGCTCTACCAAGATCCATCCAAAAAATGAATGACTATCTACCCTTCAGAAAAATGTTAAAGACCCATCTCTTCAAGAAAGCTTACCCTAACGACCCAACTTAACCTTATAAGCCCACCCACATGACTCCTATTCTGACGATGATTATACCTCAGAACAAGTCACCCAATCTCCTTATGCTCATCCCACAGCCTTTTCTCCTCCATCTTCCTACACCATACCCCTCCCAATCTTTTCCTTTACATAGTAACATAGTAGATGACGGCAGAAAAAGACCTGCATGGTCCATCCAGTCTGCCCAAGACAAACTCATATGTGTATACCTTACCTTGAATTTGTACCTGTCCTTTTCAGGGCACAGACCATATAAGTCTGCCCAGCAGTATTTCCCGCCTCCCAACCACCAGTCCCGCCTCCCATCACCGGCTCTGGTACAGACTGTATAAGTCTGCCCTCCCCTATCCTCGCCTCCCAACCACCACCCCCTCTTCCCCCCAACTGCTCCGCCACCCAATTTCAGCTAAGCTTCTGAGGATCCATTCCTTCTGCACAGGATTCCTCTATGCATATCCCACGCATGTTTGAACTTCGTTACCGTTTTCATCTCCACCACCTCCCGCGGGAGGGCATTCCAAGCGTCCACCACCCTCTCCGTGAAGAAATACTTCCTGACATCTTTCCTCAGTCTGCCCCCCTTCAATCTCAATCTTTGCTTATCCTTTCTTTGTTTACCTTTCCATGTTCAATTTTATATTCTTAAAACCTTACTATTACTACGTTTACTACAGTTTGTAATATTCTCCTTACAAGACTTTGTAATTCTATTTACTATGTAAGCCGCATTGAACCTGCTATGTGTGGGAAAGCGCGGGGTACAAATGTAATAATAATAATAACAGCAGACTGATGATGAAATAACCATCGTAGCCTTTTGAATTCTGAGCTATGAAAGTGTAGTCCTTGAACCGCTTGTCAATGAAACAACTTACGAACTCAGACAGTTCACCCCCTTGAATTCCCAGTCATTCTCACGGTAAAGATCCGTTGTAAAGATGTAGTTGGGGATGCGTAACCCTGTCTCCTGCATATATTCACAGTCTTAAACAATATACCTTTCATATGTTTTACGTCTAGCCAGCCTTGTCATACAGCATAAATGTTATTCGCCTTTCAGTACAGGATCAACGCACTGCAAACATTTTATGACTTTGCATTTGTGCTTTTTTTCTGTGTAAGAGTCGCACTTATTGCAAAATATTTTCTACAAGCATTCTCTCTCATTTTTGGATGTCAGGTTTGTATGTTGTTTTAGACGTTCCTTACAGCCGGCAGTTAGGACACCTCTCTTTACCACCTGCCCGAACTGCCACGTGGCAGATAAACACAGGTGACAGAATAATTGGTTATCAAAGATACCGTAAAAATGATCACGATGGAACAGCTGGCAGTTGCTTGTTTTAAAAACACACCAGCCATTTCTATTTATACAATGTAGGACTCATATGTTGTGGTCCATCTAGCCCAGTATCCTGTCTCCAGCAGTGGCCAAGCCAGGGCACAAATACCTGGCAGAAACCCAAATAGTGGCAACATTGCATGCTACCAATCTTAGGGCAAGCAGTAGCTTCCCCATGTCTGTCTCAATAGCAGAGTATGGACTTTTCCTCCAGGAACTTGTCCAAACTCTTTTTAAACCCAGATATGCTAACCACTGTTACCACACCCTCCGGCAAAGAGTTCCACAGCTTAATTATTCGTTGAGTGAACAAAATATTTCCTTCTATTTGTTTTAAAAGTATTTCAGTGTAACTTACTTGAGTGTCCCCTAGTCTTTGTACTTTTGGAATGAGTAAAAAATTGATTCAGTTCTACTCATTCTACACCACTCAGGATTTTGTAGACCTCAATCATATCTCTCCTCCTCCGTCTCTTTGGCTATACCTCATAGGAGAGGAGTTCCATACCCTTTCATTTTGGTCACTCTTCTTTGAACCTTTTTAAATCCCACCATATCTTTTTTGTGATATGGCAAGCAAAACAATGCAATACTCAAGGTGAGGTTGCACCTTGGAGCGATACAGAGGCATTATAGAATTTTTGGTCTTATTTACCATCCCTTTCTTAATAATTCCTAGAATCCTGTTTGCATTTTTGGCTGCTGCCACACATTGGACAGAAGATTTCAGTATATTATCTACAACTAGTAAAAAAGGCCCGTTTCTGGAACGAATGAAACGGGAGCTAGCAAGGTTTTCCTGGGAGTGTGTATGTTTGAGAGAGAGAGCCAGAGTTAATGTGCGGGTGTGTGACAGAGTGAGACCATCTGTGTGACAGTGTGTGTGTGAGAATGAGAGTGTGTGACAGGGCCCCCTCCCCTGTTCCTAATGCCCCTCACCCCGTTCCCTCCCCTCCTTTTCCTCCTCCTTCCCACACTTTGGGTTCCTTAAGGCTTTCAAAAGTCTATGTACCCCCGTGGCCCTAACGCCCAGTATCCGGATACCCCACCGCTTTCCTCCTCACCCCTCCCCTTCAGTCTTTTAAAACTCTCCTATTAACCCTGTGTCCTAATGGCCAGCACTCAGATTGTTTTGCTTTGCCAAATTGTCTGTCACTGAGGTCAGTGCAGACCACTTCCAGCAGGCACGGTCCCAAGCACATCCTGTTGGAGGTGAGAATTATTATATAGGATAACACCTAGATCTTTTTCTTGAATGAAGACCCCCCCAAGGTGGACCCTAGCATCAGGTAACTATAATTAGGATTATTCTTCCAAATGTGCATCACTTTGCATTACATTTCATCTGCCATTTGGACACCCAGTGTTCCAATCTCCTAAGGTCTTCCTGCAATTTTTCACCATCCGCACGTGTTTTAACAACCTTGAATAGTTTTGTTTCATCTGCAAATGTAATCAACTCACTCATTCCGATTTCCAGTTATAGGTGGTATATAACTTAAAAAAAATAAATGTATAAATAAGTTAAATAGCACCGGTCGCAGTACTGATCAATTTTGTTGTGCTTATATTAACAAAATAAAGTTGGTCTGAGTAACTTCCGCCCTTAAACCTTGGTGAGGTTCTAGTCCATAAACTGTATATATCTCACTGGTTCAGGGTCCACTGTAACATTTTCAGACACTTTGTCTATAACAGAATCACTACTGGGCTCACTCTCGCTGTCGGTGGTGTCCATGTCCGAAGATCCGCTCTCTGGTATCACCGCGCACCCTCTTTCTCCCTCTAGATCCGCTCTCTGGTATCACTGCACACCCTCTTTCTCCCTCTTTTCTTGGGAGGGTGACTTGCTTGTGCTCCCCAGTCATTTTTCCAAATGATTGGATTCATCTCTAGGCTTGATGTATCGATTTGGGGGCACCACTTGACAGTGGTTGCATTGAGTTGGGTGCCCAGGAGTCGATGTTTCACCAGCCGTCTCTTTTTCATGATGTCTGGGATAAAAAAAATAGAACATCATCAAACTAATGAACACATGGCCTATCATTCACAGGTGGGGAGGGTTCATCAAGATGGCCACCAACATAACATGGCACCGACGATGGCTGTCAACATCGCAACGTATGGACGCCACGTGGGATGCAGATATAATTGCCATTTTGTAAGACTGTCAAGAGCTGTGAGAAAAGATGCAGCATCGAAATAGGATGCAATCTTTTAAAAACATAAATGCTTACAAAGACATAGTGGAGAGATTAAATGAATTCTTTGCTTTGGTCTTCACCGAGGAAGATTTGGGTGGGATACCGATGTCGGAAATGGTATTTCAAGCGGATGAGTCGGAGAAACTTACTGAATTCACGGTAAACCTGGAGGACATAATGGGGCAGTTCGGCAAACTGAAGAGCAGCAAATCACCCGGACCGGATGGTATTCATCCAAGAGTACTGATAGAACTGAAAAATGAACTTGCCAAGCTACTGTTAGTGATATGCAATTTATCCTTAAAATCGAGCATAGTACCGGAAGATTGGAGGGTGGCCAATGTAACGCCGATTTTTAAAAAAGGTTCCAGAGTAGATCCGGGAAATTATAGACCGGTGAGTCTGACGTCGGTGCCGGGGAAAATGGTAGAGGCTATTATTAAAAACAAAATTACAGAGCACATCACATGGATTACTGAGACCAAGTCAGCACGGCTTTAGTGTGGGGAAATCTTGCCTGACCATTTTACTTCAATTCTTTGAAGGAGTAAACAAACGTGGACAAAGGGGAGCCGGATGATATTGTGTATCTGGATTTTCAAAAGGCGTTTGACAAGGTACCTCATGAAAGGCTACAGAGGAAATTGGAGAGCCATGGGATAGGAGGTAATGTCCTATTGTGGATTAAAAACTGGTTGAAGGATAGGAAACAGAGAGTGGGGTTAAATGGGCAGACTTCACAATGGAGAAGTGGGGTTCCTCAGGGGTCAGTGCTAGGACCCCTGCTCTTTAATATATTTATAAATGATTTAGAGACGGGAGTAACTAGCGAGGTAATTAAATTTGCTGATGACACAAATTTATTCAAAGTCGTTAACTAGCGAGAGGATTGTGAAAAATTACAGAAGGACCTTACGAGACTGGGAGACTGGGCTGCTAAATGGCAGATGACATTTAATGTGAGCAAATGCAAGATGATGCATGTGGGGAAAAAAGAACCCGAATTATAGCTACGTCATGCAAGGTTCCATGTTAGGAGTTACGGACCAAGAAAGGGATCTGGGTGTCGTCGTTGATAATACACTGAAACCTTCTGCTCAGTGTACTGCTGCGGCTAGGAAAGTGAATACAATGTTGGGTATTATTAGGAAAGGTATGGAGAACAAGTGTGAGGATGTTATAATGCCGCTGTATCGCTCCATGGTGCGACCGCACCTTGAGTATTGTGTTCAATTCTGGTTGCCGCATCTCAAGAAAGATATAGTAGAATTGGAAAAGGTGTAGCGAAGGGCGACTAAAATGATAGCGGGGATGGGACGACTTCCCTATGAAGAAAGATTAAGGAGGCTAGGGCTATTCAGCTTGGAGAAGAGACGGCTGAGGGGAGACATGATAGAGATATATAAAATAATGAGTGGAGTGGAACAGGTGGATGTGAAGCGTCTGTTCACGCTTTCCAAAAATACTAGGAATAGGGGGCATGCGATGAAACTACAGTGTAGTAAATTTAAAACAAATCGGAGAAAATTTTCTTCACCCAACGTATAATTAAACTCTGGAATTAGTTGCCGGAGAACGTGGTGAAGGCGGTTAGCTTAGCAGAGTTTAAAAAGGGTTGGACGGTTTTCTAAAGGACAAGTCCATAAACCGCTACTAAATGGACTTGGGAAACATCCACAATTCCAGGAATAACATGTATAGAATGTTTGTACGTTTGGGAAGCTTGCCAGGTGCCCTTGGCCTGGATTGGCCGCTGTCGTGGACAGGATGCTGGGCTCGATGGACCCTTGGTCTTTTCCCAGTATGGCATTACTTATGTACTTATGTACTTAATTGCTAGTGAGCTGAAGACACTTTCAGCAGGACAGGCGTGCTTTTGAAGGAGCCTTCTGCACTGCACGACTATCATCGAAACCGGACCCAATACTGATCTCAACAGCTGAAAGGCAAGCTATACTAACACAAAAGACCAGTACACCAGATCCCACACCAAAGAACAAAGCCCTATCACGCATCCAATCATCAGAACACGGTCTTAATAGTAGCCACAGGGAATATATACCATAATGAATACCCTCAAACTACTCCTAATAATCTAGTCCTTAACACTGATCCACTTAACACTAACCACCCCACTTGCAGAAAGCAACATCCTGGATGGCCGACAGGTAAGGAGCTCCCAAAGTGAGCTCTGAGGCTCCGAAGAAGTGGACCTACCTGAGCCATCCCGGACCACCCGCGACCGGAACGGACCGGAGCTGAGCAGGAGCCGACCGGCGACACACCGGAGGACCAGGAAGATCTTGTTGGGCTCCAGCGTGAGCGATCGAACGACCCAAGGTGGGCAGCGACCATCGGCCTGCCTCGTGGCTACGACGGATCCCAATCGAACAAGGCCCAGCCGTGCCGGGGTCGGCCAACCTTGCCGACTGACGGCATCGCAGGAGACCGCTGCGAGGCCTGCCCTTCCTGGATCCGAGTCAGAGTTCTACGGAGAGTCCTCAGAGCCTCGTATGCGCCCGAGTGGAGGATTTTTAAAGTCAAAATCAAATCTGCTGTTGGGCCAGACCAAGTTCCCGGGCTGAAACAACCTCCGAGATAACCCTCCAAAACGCGATTGGAGAAGTGCTGGGGCGTCTGGTTGCGGGAAAGAATGGGGGAGAGCCGTAGCCTCATACCGAAGCTTCGAACGGCCACTCAATGAACGCCACAGGAGACCGGACCAGACCACGCTTCAGGGGCGGAATAGCCACCCGAACTGTGGCTCGGAGAGAGTTAGAACATCCAGTGACGAGGAGAGAGCAGGGGTGAGCCGCAGCCACACTTCAAGGCTTTGGGCGGCCACCCAACAAAAACAAAAGCGCTGAACGCGAAGCCACCGGCGACTGAACCGAAATCGAGGCCAGCGCTGATAGACCGACCACGCGACTGGAAAGCTCACCAGCCAAAAGGCTTAGCACACCAAAGGTAGGCAAGGAGCAGCTGCCGGCTGCTTGGCCGAACGGAGATCAGGTGGAAAGCAGGGATCGGGACTCATTAAACGCACCCTTTAACTGAAATAGATGAGCCCAGATAACAACTAATAACAACTGCTGCCCAAACAAACCCTATATCCTACTATAAACCACATGCGGCAGAAAAACTATGAGAGCAGCTGCAGCATAACACTCCTCCAGGTAATCTATTTGATCAGCTGAAAAGTAAAAAAAAAAAAAAAACTCGGTATACCAGAACTGTATTACCTCAATACTGCTTTAAAGAACTTTAACTTTGCACTAAATCACTGTCTATGCTGCACTGCGCATACTGCACTGCTCACTGTCTAAATTGCATAGCTTATACTGTACTGCGTATACTGTACTGCTTACTGGTTAAGTTGCACTGCTTATACAGCACTGCTTATACTGCATACGTATACTTTTTACATTGTGTACTGCCCACTGTTTATGCGAACTGCTTATACTGCACTGCTTATACTGTATTGCGTATATTGTACTGCCTACTGTTTAAGTTCTACTGCTTACACTGTACTGCTATACTGTATTGCCTACATAATACTGCTCATACTGTACTGCACTGCTCATACTGTAACGCTTATGTTGTAATGCCTATACAGCACTGCTTACTACCATATTGCTTACGGCAACACTCTCTATACCAACAAACTATTGCAATACTATAATGACTATTATTATAATGAGGTCTGATATGCTCTCCAACCTCTACCCTCTTAATATCCTTTGGAATATCCTTTAGATGTGACACTGTTTACTGTTCACACATAAGTTTATTCACATACCTTCAAGCATAACCAAACACCACGAACCATAGCCAACATGAATACCAAAAAATTACTCATGATAATTTACTTCCTCCCTCTAATCTACCACGCATGGACTACTCCCAACTTAAACAACAATCTACCCACAATACACAAACCCTACAGACAACCCATCTACAACTTACCAGACCAAAAGGATAACTACCAACTAAAAGGAAAAACAAATACAATGGTAATAACCAACAGAAAGGGAAGACAACAAAACCAAACACCAAGAAAACAGGCAACTAATAAAAATTAACACATCTTCGGCCCGGATTGAACCTTACCATCCAATCCAACTGGGATACGTAAACGCCAGGTCGGTAGTAAACAAAACTGGATTACCACAGAAAACAGTGGAGGAGTGGCCTAGTGGTTAGGGTGGTGGACTTTGGTCCTGGGGAACTGAGGAACTGAGTTCGATTCCCACTTCAGGCACAGGCAGCTCCTTGTGACTCTGGGCAAGTCACTTAACCCTCCATTGCCCCATGTAAGCCGCATTGAGCCTGCCATGAGTGGGAAAGCGCGGGGTACAAATGTAACAAAAAAAAAAGAAAACTAATAAAAATTAACACATCTTCAGCCCGGATTGAACCTTACCATCCAATCCAACTGGGATACGTAAACGCCAGGTCGGTAGTAAACAAAACTGGATTACCACAGACAATCTTGACCTTCTATTCATCACTGAAACCTGGATCCACGACCTTAAAGATCCCATAATCCTAGATTTATGCCCACCAGGATACAAAATTACCCACTGGACAAGAAATGGGAAAAGTGGAGGTGGAATAGCCATAATATACAAAGCCGAGTTCACTGTTACAACCACAGCTGAATCTATTCTACCTCAACTTGAAATTGCCTTGGTAAGAATCAATCACCCAAACTTGCAGGAACACCTTAACGCTATCCTTCTTTACAGGCCACCAGGCAACTGGCAAGACTCCCAAACTCACCTCATGGACCATCTCGAACACATGTATCTCTACTTCAAACCTGATCATAATAGGCGATATTAACCTGCACCTGGAAGATCTTACCTTAACAAGCACCCAAGAATGCAAAGAATTCCTACAATTATGGGATCTTCATGTACCAAACGCACAACCAACACACACTAAAGGACACACACTAGACATTATCACATATAAATTTGATCCAGACCTAAACCTTATACTAGCAGATACAAAATGGATACCCACACCATGGTCAGACCACTACAAAGCATACTTCGCCCTCCAATGGCGAATGAAAACCACAATTAAAAAAACAAGAACGAAAAACGTATACCACGAGAGGAAAAATAGACCTGGTAATATTCTGGCAACAAATCTACTACAACGGATGGACAACAAAGGCAGACACAACCCAATTCCTCCTAGACTGGGATGATAGGTGCAGAACAATATTAGACAACATTGCCCCAACTCAAACCAGAACCTCGCACAGAAAGAACTCAATACCATGGTTCAACGAGGAACTGAAAAAACTCAAAACACAAGTTAGGAAATTAGAACGTGCGTGGAACAAAAAGAAAGACGATCCCACACTTAATGTTTGGAAACAACTCCGAAGAAAATATAAATACACCATAAGGCAAACCAAAAGACTATACTACAAAACTGAAATTGGACCAAACTACAAGGACACACACAAACTCTTCCAACTTGTGAATAAACTACTAGACACCACACCAGTCACGAACAACAGCAAAGACACACCAGGAGCCGACAACCTCGCAAAGTACTTCAAAGAGAAAATCGTACAACTGCGACTTAAAATACCTGTCAGCCCCATTGAATACGCTACACTCCTAGACTGTCTAGACCCAAACCCTGGAGTATACCCAGCAGATAGGATTTGGACTGAATTCGAGATACTATCGGAAGATCTCATCTCCCAAACGCTTAAAAGATTTGCCAAATCTCATTGCAAACTAGATATATGCCCAAATAACCTTATGAAATTGGCCCCCCAACAATTTATAACAGACCTAACGATACACGTGAATTTTATGTTACAAAATGGACTCTTCCCAAAGGAGAAAGGAAACATTCTACTCACCCCCATACCCAAAGACGCAAAGAAAAATGCGAATGAATTAACTACAGACCAGTAGCATCCATTCCCTTAATAACCAAAATAACAGAAGGGATGGTGACCAAACAACTCACAGACTATCTAAACAAGTTCTCAATACTACACAACTCCCAGTCAGGATTTCGTTCTAATTACAGCACTGAAACAGAACTAGTTACGCTTATGACGAAATTCAAACAAATGATTGCAACCAGCAAGAACATATTGCTTTTACAATTCTACATGTCAAGCGCCTTCGACATGGTTGATCATGGAATTCTACTACACATCCTTGAATACTTCGGTATTGGAGGCAACATCCTTAATTGGTTTAAGGGATTCCTAACCACACGCTCATATCAAGTGACATCAAATTCGATTACATTAGCTGCATGGACACCTGAATGTGGAGTTCCACAGGGATCCCCTCTCTCACCGACCATATTCAACCTAATGATGATACCCTTGGCCAAAATAATATCAAACCAAAACCTCAACCCATACATATACGCTGATGATGTAACGATCTACATCCCATTCAAACAAGACTTAAAAGAAATTTCCAATGACATTAACCAAAGTCTACACATCATGCATTCCTGGGCAGATGCATTTCAGCTGAAACTAAATGCAGAAAAAACCCAATGCCTAATATTCACCTCTCAACACAATACTAAAACATTTACCACCATCAACACACCAAAACTAAATCTACCAATTTCGGAAACCCTAAACATCCTTGGAGTCACCATTGATCGGCACCTAACACTTGAAAATCACGCGAAAAACACAACCAAAAAGATGTTCCACTCAATGTGGAAATTAAAAAGAGTTAGACCATTCTTCCCAAGGACCGTCTTCCGCAATCTGGTACAATCATTAGTACTCAGTCATCTAGACTACTGCAACTCACTCTATGCTGGCTGCAAAGAGCAAATACTCAAAAAAAACTCCAAACAGCCCAGAATACGGCAGCCAGACTCATATTCAGAAAATCAAAATACGAAAGTGCAAACCCCCTACGAGAGAAGCTACACTGGCTCCCACTCAAAGAACGCATCACGTTCAAAGTATGTACCCTAGTTCATAAAATCATCCATGGCGATGCCCCAGCCTACATGTCAGACCTGATAGACCTACCACCCAGGAATGCTAAAAAATCATCTTGCACATTCCTTAATCTTCATTTCCCCAACTGTAAAGGTCTAAAATACAAATTAATGCACGCATCAACCTTTTCCTACATGAGCACGCAATTCTGGAAAGCATTGCCACGCAACCTAAAAGCAATCTATGAACTGACCAACTTCCGCCAACAACTGAAAACCCATCTCTTTGACAAGATATACCACAAAGATCAACACATGAGAAACTCCCCACATATACCCAGAAATGTTTAATAATGCCTTCTGTTATATTACTATCATGTATTCCATTACCATGTAACCCAAAATCCTTCTGTAATACCAAATGACTATTATCTTCTTATTTCCACTATCCATGATGTATTGTAAGCCACATTGAGCCTGCAAAGAGGTGGGAAAATATGGGATACAAATGCAACAAATAAATAAATACCCATACTACACAATCATCATAGACTGATCAAATATACCACACCTCATCAAACTGACAACAACTTAAATAAAGGAAGAACACTAACATGCGAACAACCACAACAGAAGGGAAAGAAGGGCCCAAACAAACTCACCTTAACAAAGAAACGACAACTACCAAAAGCCTACACAACACCAAATACAGAAGACCCATTCCAAACAATCCAAGTGGGCTACGTCAATGCCAGATCCGCTGTAAATAAAACAACAATACTAACAGACTGGATCATGTCAGAAAACCTTGACCTACTCTTCCTCATTGAAACATGGATCCATGACCAAAAGGACCCCATAATCCTAGACCTGTGCCCTCCAGGATACAAAATCACACATTGGACCAGAAAAGAAAAGAGAGGCGGAGGCATAGCACTAATCTATCAATCCCACTTTACCACCGAAACCATTGCCAAGTCCATAACACCTCAACTTGAAATTGCCTCAATCAGAATCCACAACAAAACCCTACGCGATCATTTGAACTGTGTCTTGTTTTACAGACCTCCAGGTAATTGGAACGAAGGCCAGACTAACTTCATGGACTTCATATCAAACACATGTGTAACCAACTCCAATATACTAGTATTAGGAGACATCAATCTTCACTTAGAAGACCAGAACTCTACCAGCGCACGAGAATGTAAGGAATTCCTCCATCTATGGCCCTGATGGCGAACCTATGACACGCGTGTCAGCACTGACACGCGTAGTCATTTTCGATGACACGCGGCGCCGCCGCAGTGTGGTCCGCCCAGTGCTCCCCTGCTCGCTCCCTGCCTCGTAAAACTTATTTTTTCGCGAACCGGCAGACTGAATAAATAAAACAAACAGCTGACAGGCTTGCCTCCTTCGATCGCGTCGGCCGCTTCCTTTCCCTGCATTCTGAGCGCGTCCCGCCCTCCTCTGATGTCATTTCCTTTCCTCGAGGGCGGGACACGCTCAGAATGCAGGGAAAGGAAGCAGCCGACGCGATCGAAGGAGGCAAGCCTGTCAGCTGTTTGTTTTATTTCTTCAGTCTGCCGGTTCGTGAAAAAATAAGTTTTACGAGGCAGGGATCGGTGCAAACAGCAGGGAGCGAGCAGGGGAGGGTGAGCAAGTGGGGCTGGGGGGTGTGTGGCCAATTGGGGCTGGGGGGTGTGTGTGGGCAAGTAGGGCTGGGGGTCTGTGTGTGTGGGCAAGTGGGGCTGGGGGGGTGTGTGGGCAAGTAGGGCTGAGGGTGTGTGTGTGTGGGCAAGTGGGGCTGGGGGGGTGTGTGTGGGGGCAAGTGGAGCTGGGCAAGTGGGGCTGGGGTTTGAATGATCTCAGGGGCAGGTGGAGGCTGGGGCGAGTCACTGGACATTGAAGGGAGGGGGAGGATAGGGGGCAAAAGAGAATCGCTGGACATGGAGGGGATGGGATAGTAGGGCAGGGGAGAGAGGAGAATGGAGAATTGCTGGACATGGATGGAAGGGGAAGGCAGGGAAGAGAGAATTGCTGGACTTGGATAGGAGAGGAGGGCAGGGGAGAGAGGAGAATCACTGGACATGGGAGGGGAGGGGAGAGGAGACATGCTGGACATGGATGGAGGGGAGGGAAGATAGGAAGGAGATGCACATGGATGGGATGGCAGGAGAGGAAGGAGAAATGCTGGAAATGGATGGAGAGGAGAGCAGGAGATAGAGGAGAATTGCTGGACATGGATGGATGGAGGGGTTGGCGGGGAGAGAGGAGAAATGCTGGACATGGAAGAAGAAAGGAGGAAAGTAAAGAAATAAATGGAAAGAAAGCCCTGGAAACGGAGTTAAGAGAACAGATAGAGAGCAGCAGAATCAGACACTTGGACCAGTATGGATAGAAAACAGTCACCAGACAACAAAGGTAGAAAAAAATTATTTTATTTTCATTTTAGTGTTTGGAATTTGTCCAGTTTCAGAATTTACATCTGTTGTCTTATTTTGCACTGGGTATACTGGAGCTGTAACATCTTACAGAAATGATCTTTAATGAAAAAAAATCACAAGTTATTGTTTTTTTCCTATACTAGTATATTTTCCATGATGTCTGTTTATATGCACCATGGCTCATATAAGGGGTGTGGCTAATGTGGGTGTGGCTATCATAGGGGTGGAGCGATATGTGGTGACCCCACCCATAATGAGTACCGGCACCTTTTTTTTTACAAAAAATGCACTGGGTCCGCCCTCCCTCCTCGCTCCCGGAAACTAACCTTAAAGCCTCCTTTCACGTCGCAGCAAGCAGCAGCAGGGCAGGCCACTCCTTCCTTCCGTGTCCCGCCCTCGCCTGACATAACGTCCGCGAGGGCGGAGCACAGAAGGAAGGAGGAGAGGTCTGCCCTGCTGCTGCTTGCTGCGACGTGAAAGGAGGCTTTAAGGTTAGTTCTGGGCCCGGTAGCGGGTGGCGGGGGGGCCAGCGACCTCGGGTAGGGGGCAGCGATCTCGGGTAGGGGGGCCCGGGGGCGGTCCTAGTAGCAGTGATTTTTCTCGAAGTGACACACCACCCGAGTTATGCTCGGTTTTTTAGCGAATTTTGACACATCAAGCTCAAAAGGTTGCCCATCACTGATCTATGGGATCTCAAATGGCCACAAATGCAAGCAACCCACGTCAAAGGGCACACACTTGATCTTATCTCACACAAACTTTCAACAGACCAGAACCTAACAGGTCACTACCACGAATACAGACATCCCATCTGCAGATAAACTTGCGAAGTATTTCAATGAAAAAATTGTAAACCTATGCAACATGCTACCTCAGAACAACACTGACATTGAAAACTTCCTTAATGAGTTGGACCCAAGCATTGGAGAATACCCAGCAGACCGAACCTGGCTAAACTTCACCTTCCTTACCGTCGAAACAGTTACCAAGGCGATTAGTAGGTTTTCCAACACTCACTGTAAACTAGATACCTGTCCCAGCTATCAAATGAAATCCGCCCCTGACCGCTTCATAGCAGACCTCATGTTTGAATTCCGTTACCGTTTTCATCTCCACCACCTCCTGCGGGAGGGCATTCCAAGTTAGTTGCTGTTTAGACTTGGAAGGAGGAGGAGGTGCAGCCGGAGGCTCTGCAGGTTTCCAGGGGGAAGGGAGTGAGGCCTAGCTCCTTCCCCAGGAATGAGGAAGGTCCCTGGGGAGAGGTCCTCAGGCAAGGCCCAAGCTATGGGGCCTCCTGGGGCCAGGGACCAGAGGGCCAGGAGAAGCGCTCCCCTCTCTGGCGGTGCTTCAGGGAGGAGAGAAAGAAGTCCTGTGGACCGAAGGGAGCAGGCCTCAAAGGGAGAAACCCAGACCAGTACCCCCCTCACAGCTGCATGCCATCTAGCGAGTGAGGGGGGGAGAGAGCTGGTGGAGGGCCCAGAGAAGAGCTGGTTGGAGAAGGAGAGGGAGGAGGTACTGGAGATCTGCCGGGAGGCCCTACCAGTGTCGGAGGAGGAAGCAGCGAGGACAGTAACTCCTCAGAGGAGGAAGATCTCGCAGGCTGCTGCTAGGATCCAGAGGACCCAGCCAGCGGCCTGATTAAAGTGGTGAGGAAAATAAAAAGCACAGAAAAGGAGGTGGTGGAGCTGGGGAAGCGTGTTAAAATGGCGAAGGCCTTGTGCAAACTGGCCCCAGCAGAGCACCGCAATAACTATATGAAAGAGGTAACCCGGTTACTTAAGCTTCTCCAGAAAAAAGAACAGCTGCTGGGGGTACTGAAAAAAGGCCCTGGGAACCCTCTGAGAGAAGTATACATCAACAGAGAAAGGATGGCCTCAGGGGGACAGGCCCTGTCAGCCTCTGTACAGTGGCAGCAGCATACAGAGCAGGAGGGAATCAGCTCAGGCTTTGGACCCCAGAACACTCAAGCATCAGGGGAGCTCCCTGGGCCCAGCACCCAACATACATTGAACTACATGCAGTACTTGGCTAGCCAGTCCGGGTCTCTCCTGGCGGCTGCCGGTACAGACGGGACTGGAGGTGGCTCCGTGGAGGCGGTACAGTCCATCAAATCTGTGACAGAGAAAGCAATACGGAGAGAAGGTCAGGCAAAGACTTTTCAAATTGTAGAAACAGAAACGGGAGTTTCAGGAGTTACAGTGTTTTCTGCAGAAATCGTGGAGGCATGTGAGGACAAAGATGGCAGCTTACCGGATCAAGAAGAACATTTGGCAAGTGGCATGAACGAGCAGTTGCAGCCACGGGTGGTCCTCGTTCCCTCGACTGCATCAGGATCGGGTGGCGTGCTGAAAACGCCACCGCTAGCTCAAATGGGGAGGCCACGCCCGCAAAGTCCGGGAAAGCAGAAGGTCCCAGCCAATCAGGGACCAGTAGCGCTAAGAGAGAATGATAGCGGTCTCCTAGCGGGAGGAACCTTGCAAGTGGCAAAGGGAAGAGCAGTTCCGGGACACGCAGACAAGGTCGAGCTGGAACGGAGGGCAGAGATGGCCAGTGCAGTGATAGAACTGGAGGATTCATTGCGTGAGGTAGGGCAAGCCATGGAACAGCCTAAGGCAGGGAAGCCATGCCCACTCAGCGCAACTGAGCAGTCAGTTCTGGCCAATCGGGATGCCAGAGGAGCGAGTTCCTGTCAGGAGGGTAGCGAATCTGGAGCAAAGAGGCCGGAGGAGCTGGAAGAACAGAGAGACGCAGTTTTCATCGCAGGTCACGGAGAGTGTCGGGAGGCGCCAGCCTGGCTGAGTATAACGAAGGCATTGACTGTGGGTCCTTTAGATACGAACTTTTTCCAGGCGGAGCGGGTGGAAGGGGGAGGAGGGCTGGATAGCGGGGCAGAGAAGGGAGAGTGTCTGGATCTTGGAGGGAGGGCTGGGTTGGAGGGTGGGGGTGGGGAGCAGGGGCATCGAGACGGGGAAGGTCCTCTGGTAAGGAATACGCAGGCTGCTGGGGATGCAGGCAGGCTGGCTGTGGAAGGAGAAAATGAGCAGATGGATATCAGGGTTCAAGGGGAAGGGGCTCAATGTACAATGATGGAAGGAGGGGAGGGGGGACAGGGTGCTTTTGGGGGAATAGAGGGGAAGGAGGTGGGGGCCCGGAAGGGGCAAGAAGGGGGGCACTGTTCATGAAAAGGAGGGAGGTCCGAGGGAGAGTGGGGGGGGATGGTGGGGGGAGGGGCTCCGTCTTTCGCGGCGGTAGTAGGTGGGGGGTGGGCGCAGGGGAACTGGGGGGCAGGAAGTAGTGGGGAAAGGTGGGGGGGAGGGTGGGGTGGGGGCCAGGTTCCTAAACGGAGGAATGTGGTACAGTTGAGATGGGTAGGGGAGGGGGGATGCCAAGTAGGGATGCAGCCTTGAAGTTGGTCCTGGGTTTAGGATTTCTCCCAGAGAACCTCTATGCCTGTATCCACTCGGTGAATATCCCAGAGTACGATATTAGTTTTCTAACCCAGCGAGGCATGGAGGTCTTCTGGGAGAGATACGAGGGGGTGAGGGGGAAAGGGGACTGGAAGAACTTCAGGGCCGTACCGATCAGCAGACCTGACCTGGTGCAGGTAACCCGGCTGGTCCGAAATGAATCCATATCGGGGGCGGACATGGCCTTTTGGCTGCAGCGGTACGCAGAATTGTGTACCCCCTTGTCCAAGCTCCCTGACCCCAGTAGGGTGTGGGCGGGGGGATGGGGTGCGTAGGTTAGGCTAAAGCAGGCAGGGCACGTAACCCAGCACATTCCCTCTGCGGTGTTCATCGGCAGGGATCGGATCCTGTGCTTTTATAAGGGGCAGCCGCGGCAGTGTCACAAGTGCGGATCATTCCGGCATTTTAGTATGTCATGCCCAGTACTGCAGTGTGGGAAGTGTGGGTCTAAGGAGCATCCCGCAGAGTCCTGTAAATCCATCCGATATATTTTGTGTGGGGGTCTGGGGCATGCATTCAGAGCTTGCCCTTGGGCCTCCCATAATGGGGGAGAGGAGGACATGGGAAGGGGCGGCCCAGTTCAGAGAGAGAGAGGGGGAGGGGACGCAGGGCGAGATCAGGGTCCCGCGGTTGGAGGTTAAAGGGTCTGAGGAGGGACAGGGAGTGGCAGGGTCGGAAGCAGCAGGAAGGGGAAGACGAGGGTTGGACGCGGGTGTCCAAAAAACAACGGAAAGGAAAGGGGGTGGGGATATGGGAGGAGGGGGGAAGGGGGAAGGGGGGCAGGAATGGGGATCGAAGTGGGGAACAGATTCAGGGGATTGGAAGATGAGGGAAGGGGTGAGGAACTGGCAGGAGAGGACGCAGAGGATGGTGGTAGCCGGCAGGACAGGTTGGGAAGCATGGCAGAGGCTGTAAGGGGAACGGTGGGTAAGAGGAAGGAAAAGAAGAAGGGGGGGCAGGCTTTGAGGGACGAAGAGGGGGAAATGGTAGAGGGGGAGGTCGGGGGATGGATCGGGGGGGCGCCGAAGGGAGGGCGGGGGAGAAAAAGAAGGTAGGAAAGGATGCAGTGATGAAGGTTAGTGAAGGGAGGGAGGAAGGGTTGGAGGCAGGATTGATGGAAGGGGTGGCAGACGGGATAGAAGGGGTAGGAGGGGTGGAAGAGGGGGCGGGGGAGAGGGGGGGCTGGTCGGTTGACGACTCCCAGGGAGGGAGGGTGGTGGGTGAAGAAAAGAAGAAGGGGAGGAAGAAAGCAAGGATGGGGGATGTTTGAGCTAGGGGTCCAGGATTGGGCGCAGGAGGAAGAGGAGGGGGGAGGGGAAGGGACCCCTGGAGGTAGTTTGGAGCAAAGGGAAGGCAGCCAGGAGGGAGGGGGGTGTGGAAGGGCACAATGATGGTGGGACTCCTGCTGACATTCGCCACACTTAATGTGGCTAGCGTCGCCTCCCAGAGGGCGAGATGCTTGGCATTCGATGGCCTCTCTGCCATGGCGGCGGACTGTTTTCTTCTTCAGGAGACCAGGCTGCAGACGCTGGAGAAGGTTCGGCGGGCAAAGCAGGCCTGGAGATGGGGACCCTCTATCTGGGGTCTGGCTGGGGAACGATATGGGGGGATAGGCATCCTCTTTAAGACCTATAAAGTAGAGATTCAGAGGGTGGTGGAGCTGAGAATCAGTAAGTGTCTGGTGTTAGATGTGATACTGCGGGGGGTGGCTTTGGGGGTGATTAACATTTATGGACCACAAAGCAAGCGGGGAAGGTCTGCACTATTTGGCAAGATTAGGTTGTATTTATACACTTCACTCAGCTGGTGTGGGGGGGGGGGACTTTAACATAATTTTGAGGAAGGAGGATAGTGGGGGGGCGGGCGGTGCAAGTAAGGTATGATGGGGTACAATTAGCAGGGATCATGAAGGGAGCAGGGCTGGTGGATGCGCACATAGAATTTGGTGGTGGGAAGCAGGGTTTCACTTTTGCACGGGGCACTTGTAGAAGCAGAATCGACCGGTTTTTAGTCCGGGGAGGGGCGTGTGGGAAGGCACCGAGGGTGGTGGAGGTTGATTTCTCCGATCACAGGATGGTGATGGTCGAGCTGGGGGGAGGGGGGATTCACGGATTGGGGAAAGGATTCTGGAGATTGAATCTGAAATGGTTGGGGGAGGGGGTGTTGCACTGGGAGTATCTGGAGTTCCTGGCAGATCAGGTGTCCATCCAGGGTGTCTTCCCTTCCCTAGGGGACTGGTGGGAAGTACTGAAACACCGCACCAGGGGGTTCTTTCTCCGTCAGGCGAGATGGTAGGGAAGGGAGGTCACCCGGTTAGGGACCGCCCTGAGGAAGCAAAGGGACAATCTAATTTCCAGGGGGGGTGGAGGAGGGAGGACATTGAGGCATTGCAGAAGGAGGTTGAAAGGGTACAGTACAACCGGTACTCTTCCCTCGTCTATGAGCGGGATTTCGGAAAACTGCTCAGTCCCGACCCGTATGACTGCTGCAAGGAAAGAAGGGAGCGGAGGGTGGTGGAGGGGTTAAGGGATGAGGGGGGAGTGCTCCAAGAGTCCAGGGAAGGTATTTTGCGGGTGGTGGGGACACACTTTGGGCGGGTTTTCTCAGACCAACAGCTGGGGAAGGAGGCCATGGGGAGGTACATTGAGGGAACCCCGGGGGTGGGTAACTGGGGGCCCCATCTTCAGGTCTTGTTGTAGCCGTGAACGTTGCGAGAGGTAGAGGAGGCCATCGGGGCCTTGCGGCGCAGGACGGCGCCGGGGCCTGATGGACTCCCAGCGGAGTTTTTCCAACGGTTCAGAGATCAGCTGGCGCCGATCTTGTTGGAAATCTGGGAGGTGGCACGAACACGGGGCTCTTTGCGTGTGTCTGTGGGAGGATCGGCATTGGTCCTCCTTAGCAAAGGCAGGGACCCCCAGGACATGGCGAATTGGCGGCCGATAGCACTATTGAATAGCGACCGGAAGATCTTCACTCACATGCTTCTCGCACGGATGAGGAAGGTCTCTGGGGAAGTGCTAGCAGTCTTGCAGGGGTGCGGGGTCCCGAGAAGGAGGGTGCTGGAGGCAGTGGCCTGGGTGAGGGAGGGCCTTGAACGTAGCCGGGTGGGAGAAGGTAGGTTGGTCGTGGCCTTGGACCAGGACAAGGCCTTCAACCGGGTGCAGTGGTGGTTTTTGTGGAAGGTCCTGGAACATTATGGTTTTCTGGGGGAATGGATCGCACAACTGCAGTTGTTGTATGCCGGGGCGTGATTCTTTCCCCTGGTGAATGGATGGAGGGGGGCGGAGGTGGGGATCACAACAGGAGTGCCCGTTGAGTCCCCTGCTGTACGCTTTCGACATTGATCCCTGGTGCGGAGGCTGGGAAGGGGGGAGGAAGGAGGGCTTAGAGGGGTGGAGGTAGGCAAAGGGAATGTGCTAAGGGTCATCACATATGCAGATGATGTCACAGTCTGGGTGGCGGACCATAGGGAGGGAAGGATGCTGCAGGAGACCCTTGCAGAGTACTCCCTGGCTTCAGGGTCACGGGTAAACTTGGAAAAGAGTACCAGCTTGTGGGTGGTTCTGGAGGGACGGCGGTTCAACCTGGGGGGGTGGGTTTCCGGCGGGGATAGAAAGAATGCGGATCTTGGGAGTGTATTTTGGGGGGGGGGATTACGTGCGGGAGAATTGGGAACAAAGGATATCGGAAGCGAGGGAGAAAGTGGACCGCTGGAAGGGGTGGCAGATGCCCATGGCGGACCGGGTCCGGTTGTTGAAGACCCAGGTGGTTCTCATGTTCCTCTTCTTGAGTTACATCTGTCTCCTGCCGCAACGTTGCTTCACGGCGCTGTACAGCATGTTCTTCCAACTCTTGTGGGGGAACAGGATGAACCCGGTAAAACGTAATATTACTTACCGATCACGGGAGGAAGGGGGGTGGGGATGGTAAACCCAGTGTTGCTATTCTCATCTTTCTTCATCCAGTTCAATCTTGGAAGGGCGGTGGGACTGGATGCCCCAGGGTGGGCGCAAAGCGTCATACGGTGGTGGGAGGGATTTTGGGGCCCATGGTTGGGGGGGGAGGGTGGTACGGTTGCGGAAGGGTTTCCCGGAGGGCGTGGGATACTACAGCACCCTAGTAAAGCCAGTCCGGCTGTGGGATATCACATGTGAGGAAGTAAGGGCGGGGCAGAGGGAAATTTGGGTGGAGAGGGTTCACTCCCAGCGTTTCTCCTCTCCCCTGACTCTGCGGGATGCTCCGGGGCCCTGCTGAGGCAGGGCCTGCGCTTCATTTCATCCAGACGGATCCCGCACAAGTACAGGGACATTGCCTGGCTGTCCCTTCACGGTAAACTGTATGTCACGGCAAATATGTATCGAAGCGTGCAGGACCGAAACTGCCCGAGGGGGGAATGTGTTGGCCAAGTGGAGACAATGGACCACTTCCTTAAGGAATACCCATTCTCCATTACAGTCTGCAGGAGAGTGGCTGCCTTGCTGGCCATCCTCAGCTTCACGTCTTACACCTATGCAGACTGGGTGTATGGGAGGCAGCAGGGGACTGGGAGGCTGGAGCCGGGTACCGCCTTTTTGATATCGGTTATAATCCGGTACTGCCTGCGCCAGGAGTGTAGGTCTGCTAAACAGGTCAGCTGGGACGTGGTCCGAGCGGTACAAGAGGTGGCCCGATGGGAACGGGTGGAGGTGGGGGTAAATACCTTTGGGGTCTGGTGGAAGCATGTTAGACTGAAATAGTGTTGACTGTTTGTGTTGGGAGAAAGGGGGGGATTTGGGGGGGGGGAGGGAATTTTTTGTATTTTTCTAATTTTGTATAAAAGTATAGCGGGGCTGGTTTCTAATGGCATGATGGAATGTATTGAATTTTGCTTTCCGTTTCAATTAATAAACAAATTCTCCAAGCATCCACTTCTCTCTCCGTGAAAAAATACTTCCTGACATTTTTCTTGAGTCTGCCCCCCTTCAATCTCATTTCATGTCCTCTTGTTCTACCGCCTTCGCATCTCTGGAAAAGGTTCGTTTGAGGATTAATACCTTTCAAATATTTGAACGTCTGTATCATATCACCCCTGTTTCTCCTTTCCTCCAGAGTATACATGTTCAGGTCAGCAAGTCTCTCCTCATACGTCTTGTAACGCAAATCCCATACCATTCTCGTAGCTTTTCTTTGCACTGCTTCAATTCTTTTTACATCCTTAGCAAGATATGGCCTCCAAAACTGAACACAATACTCTAGGTGGGGCCTCACCAACGACTTATACAGGGGCATCAACACCCCCATCTGCTGATCACACCTCTCTCTATACAGCCTAACAACCTTCTAGCTACAGCCACCGCCTTGTCACACTGTTTCGTCGCCTTCAGATCCTCAGAACCATCTCTCCATACCTATCAGACTCTCACCGCCTAACACATATGTCTCCTGTGGATTTCTACTCCCTAAGTGCATCACTTTGCATTTCTTCGCATTGAATATTAATTGCCAAACCTTAGACCATTGTTCTAGCTTCCTCAGATCCTTTTTCATGTCTTTCACTCCCTCCCGGGTGTCCACTCTGTTACAGATCTTAGTATCATCCGCAAATAGGCAAACTTTACCTTCTAACCCTTCGGCAATGTCACTCACAAATATATTGAACAGAATCGGCCCCAGCACCGATCCTTGAGGCACTCCACTACTCCTTTCCCTCCAAGCGAATTCCATTAATCACCACCTTCTGGCATCTGTCCGTCAACTAGTTCCTAATCCAGTTCACCACTTCAGGTCCTATCTTCAGCCCATCCAGTTTATTTAAGAGCCTCCTGTGGGGAACTGTGTCAAAAGCTTTGCTGAAATCTAAGTAGATTACGTCTATAGCTCATCCCTGATTCAGTTCTCCTGTCACCCAATCAAAGAATTCAATGAGATTCGTTTGGCACGATTTCCCTTTTGTAAAACCAAGTTATCTTGGATCTTGCAACTTATTGGCTTCCAGGAAATTCACTATCTTAATCCGTAAGAGAGCATTGCCTCCTATCCCATGACTTTATTTTTCACAGGAGTCTGTCATGAAGAGCTTTGGCCAAAGTTGGAGCTGTTGAGTGTAAATACCTTACTACAACAAGAGACAGAATCCATCCAGGGACATATCCACAAACCAGTTCTAAAAGGGAAAATTTAGCACTGGGTAATCTAGAACCACAGAGGATTGAGGGATAGGGGTGTGCAGGCAAAAATATTTCATTTTGTTTAATTTCCTCTGGGTTGTTTATAGATTGTTCCAGCTTTCTGCAAATCATTCCCAACTGATCACAACCTATAGGAGTACAGATAGGCAGTAAGAAGCATTGAAACAGAGAAAAAATGATGGCAAATAAAGACCCTGTGGCCTAACCAGTTACAACGTCTTCCAGATTGCACAGAAGTAGGCTGCTCTCTTTGAACAAGAGGGTAGCCCAGGATAAAGTTGTTTCCTTGAAGAGCAGAGAAATGAATCCTCAGAAACCACTGGAAACAACTACTATTACTTAACATTTCTAAAGCGCTACTAGGGTTACGCAGCGCTGTACAATTTAACATAGAGGGACAGTCCCTGCTCAAAGAGCTTACAATCTAATAGACAAGTGAACGGTCAGTCCGATAGGGGCAGTCAAATTGGGGCAGTCTGGATTCACTGAACGGTAAGGGTTAGGTGCCGAACGCAGCATTGAAGAAGGTGGGTTTTAAGTAAAGACTTGAAGATGGGCAGGGAGGGGGCTTGGCGTAAGGGCTCAGGAAGGTTGTTCCAAGCATAGGGTGAGGCGAGGCAGAATGAGCGGAGCCTGGTGTTGGCGGTGGTGGAGAAGGGTACTGAGAGGAGGGATTTGTCCTGTGAACGGAGGTTACGGGCGGGAACGTAAGGGGAGATGAGGGAAGAAAGGTAGTGAGGGGCAGCAGACTGGGTGCATTTGTAGGTCAGAAGGAGAAGCTTGAATTGAATGCGGTATCTGAAACACTTTATAGGGAACCTCTAATGCAGAGCTGCCAAGTTACCCAGTTCCAGGAGGGAGACGTTTGGCCAATCCTAGTTTGGAATTTAAACCCTAAAGCATTGTGGGATATATAGTCCATGATTCTACCCATTGAAATCCAGGCTGCAGACCCTGTAATATATTAGGAAGCAAAATAAAAGCAGAAACCAAATGCAGGGCTGAAGATGCTTGAGAATGAGCTGGAGAATATTTGTCAGAGGAGACCAAGAGTCACCAATCCATTGAAACTATTTCATTCTGTTTATAAGTACAGCTAACCCCTCTGTGAAGAAGGGTGGAAGATGCTTGAGAATGAGGTGGAGAATGTTTGTGTACAGCCTCTGGGGTATTCCTCAGTCCCGTCAGTCTGAGATACTTGCTACAAATATTAACCTCATTGTATTTAGACAACAATAAGACAATCACTGAATGATGCTGCAAAGGTTTTATTTATTCTACTAGAAAGTAACCAGAGCTCCAGTAATGTCACCGGGAGTCCCTGGAGGGTTGTGGGAGTAGAGGGTACAGGGGTGGTGTCCTCAGGCTGGAGAAAGACTCTTCTGAATTTCAACAGTGAGGCTGGTCCAAAATCAAGTACAAGTCCGGTTCACTAGAGGAGGAGAGAGAGGTGGGACAGCATGAGCAGAACCAGGGGGAATATCTCCCCCCCCCCCCCACCTCACAACATCATATAGAGCACTAACACTCCTACCTAGACTCTGAAACTCAGAGCAATGGAAGGAGTTCCTGATATGTCCTCAGCTGAGTAGAGTCACAGAGCTCAAAACAGGAGTTATTAAAACAAAATTGGCTACAGTCCCAGTAAAGAGCCCTCAGAGGAGCCTCAAGTCACAGTGGAGAACATTTTGAAGAGTGCCAACCTTATTCATTTTTGAAATATGACCTATTAGATCTCATGACTGCCCTCATGAATAAGTCCTGTGACTCTAAAAAGGGCTTCCATTTATCCTTTATTGAAGGGAAGTGTTCTGGATCTTACTCAGGTTGAGAGCTATCGTCCTATTTCATCTTTGGCATCATAAATATTGCTTAACAGGTTGTATTCCTAAGGTATTCAGGGTAGTGTGTTGGTTTTGCCCTATTCTATCTGACCATTTCTTTAGAGTTTTTTAAGGATGGTCTGTTTTCACAACAGGTGTCTCTCATGGTTCTGCCATTTCTGCGATATTTAATATTTAATGCTAATCTGTTGTGTATTGCCATGATCGGAAGTCCATTATCATCTTTATACTGATGATACTCAGTTTTATTCTCTTGTGTAGCAATTCCTTTCTGATACTTTGTCTTTTCTGACAATCTGCTTGCAAAACTTAAGCGCCTGGTGAAATGCCAATAGATTAAGGCTGAATCTAGGGGAAACTCTGAATATGTTTGTCTAATCATTTTGACTCTGGGACTTGGCCGGTACTTATTGATTTACTGTAATTCTCTGTACCTTGTTCTCTTCAGTGACTGATTTTTAAAGCCTTGAGGGCTGATGATTCTCCCTCACTAACCTGTTTTAGCTTGTCTCATAGTTTGCAAATATTCCGCCATTTAAACATGTCAAGCACGAGGCTAATCGGGCTGTACTGTACACCACCTCGGGCAATTTGGTTACTTGGATTTGGTGTCACTACACTTGTGTCAGTGTGAGATTGATATATTATGGAATTTATTAATTGTATTTATCTGAGAGAACTAAGCAGGACTGTGAGATTTTCATGTACATTCTACCTAGTTGTATATATGGTAATGGAGTTATACTAATTCACATTCTTTTGGTCTGGTGTCATTTTCCTGCTTCCCTGGGTTTCCATCTCAGTCAGATTTAGCCTACTTTGGGCTGTGGTGTCAGGAACCTTCATTCAGCTGTTGCTCCATGAGGTTTAATTCCCCTCACTGGTAACCCCATTTCCATCCCACCCACCCATTTCAGCTCCAAAACTGTGCCTGAGAGGCACAGATGCAGTTCCTGTGATAGAGAAGGGAGGGGTATTGCCAGGGGTCCAGTGATACCCTGAATTATTTTCTTTCTACAGAGCTCAATACTCACATTTCCTCTCATGGTAGAATAGAAGATTTTCCCGTACTCATTTCACAACAACAAATCAGAGCTTCGAAAAATGTTAATTGTCTCTCATATTTAGTTCTGTAAATATAAGACACAGAGATTGAGGTTTGTACACAGAATACACACCAACCCTCACTCATGCCAGAACATGGGGGCCAAAATTAGGAATGTTTATGCAAGGACAATGATGGGCCCTGACGCAGTTTGTGAAACGTGTCATGTTGTCTCAAGTCCAAAATATATAATCAAGAAGCTTTAAGATATGTAAAAGTATGAATTGTAAAATAATTATGACAAGTTAACTTTTGATAATTTGAAAATAAAAATAAGTAGGATTTCTGTGATAAATTTAGGACCGATGACGAGACAAGTGAGTTGTCAGCATCAAGAATATTTTGCCTGTTCTGGAGTTTGTACAGGGGAGAATGTTTCCTCTTACAGCTTACTAAAAAAATTATTCAGATCCTGGTATCACCTCAGTAGCAACAACACACAGTCCCTCCACTGCCAACTACTTTGTAAAGCAACACAAAACCCTGCAAGGAAGGTTATTCTGAGTCTGTAAACCTTCCAAGCCATTCCCCACTCTTCTACAACTTGTCTCAATTTCCCCAGGCATCTAATCACACTTGCAGATGCCCCACCAGCTGCCTTGCCCTCAACACTGCATAGTAGCCGAATCCCTACTCAGTCTGCCAGTGCCCATATCCGCCTTCCTCATTAAGTCATAAAGTCTACACACTCCTGAGTTCTGCTTTAATCCTTGCATTTTTTTTTTTCTGAAGGGATGGACACATTTGCATGGTGTGGCAGGTAAGGGGAGCATTACCCCCTCAGTCATTGTAAACAGAATGCCTCACTGTCATTCTCCTCCCCTAACTCCCCATGGTCAATCATCCCCCCTGTACCTCCCATTCCCTCCCCTGCAGTCTGTCTCTCCCATCCCAGTTCCTCCTTGTTGCCCTGAAAGCATCAGTGCTGAAAAGAACAGTACCATGCCACATGATATCTCATTCAAGTGTACGACAAGTCTCTTCTGAGTCCCGATCCATCTGACTCATACAGGGCCGGTCTTAGTCAGGGGTGAAAGGGGTGGTCACACAGGGCCCCATGCTCCTAGGGGCCTTGCATCTCTGGCACGTCTGTCCTGTCTCGAACACCTTCCTGCTCCGTACCTTAATGTGCATCTACATTTTCTTTGATGTCACTTCCTGCTTCCATGAGGGTAGGATGCAGCAGTGAAGAGGCTCTGGGCTCAGCAGCTGATGGGATATGAAAATCACTGCTGCTGTCTGCCACTCTCTACTGAAATGTGGTTGATGTACATCTAAGTATGGGGTGAGGTGGAGTTCCGAGAGCTTTAAATTTCCTATTACACTCTGATAAATAATGGCTTATGGTGGGGGGCTCTGGCATGGGCAGGGGACTCTGAACTGGTTTGCATAGGGCAATGCAATTGCTAAGCCCGGCCATCAACAATGAGGGAGTGTTAAGAAAAGGAGATGCTGGATTGAGGGGGACAGAGAGGGAAGCTGCTGAGTCAAAAGATAGAGGGAAGGAGAGAGAGAGAGAGAAAAAGAAACTGTTGATTATATATGATAGGGTGGTAGAGGGTCTGATGCTAGGGTTGAGTTTAAAGAAAGGGGCTGATGGTGGAAGATCTAATCTATTTTCCAGTTTTATACCACACAAATCCCAACATGAGATTCTAGGCGGTTTACAATGCAAGAAGCTACACAGAAGCAGGATAGAGCAGAATAGTAGGATTAACAAAAGGTCTTCAATTTCTTACATGACTGTCCATAGTTAGATTCCAAGCAACCTAACTTTGGTAAAGAATTCCATTCAGTAATAGCATCAACCTGATGTTTAAACCGGGTACCTCAGTACTAAATTTTCCAGCATTCTGGCAGAATTATTTTTAAAAAATGTGAAAAGAACTGACTTAACAGTTCATAATTCCCATACAGCACCTGATAGGCCAAACAAACCATTTTAAAAATGATTCATGATGTAGGAGTGGGAGTTAATGAGATCTGATGTGTGGCCTGGGAGAAGGAGAAGATAACTGCAGACCTGAGGAATTGTATAAGGGGGCTGAAGTGGGGGATTGCAGGGAGATGAGAGAAGAGGTGAGTAGAGAGGAGAAATAACAGGAGCTTAACCGAGATTGGATAGCAGAGCCGGTAGTGGGAGGCGGGACTGGAGATTGGGAGGCGGGGATAGTGCGGGGCAGACTTATACGGTCTGTGCCAGAGCCAGTGGTGGGAGGTGGGACTGGAGGTTGGGAGGCAGGGATAGCGCTGGGCAGACTTATACGGTCTGTGCCAGAGCCGGTGGTGGGAGGCGGGGATAGTGCTGGGCAGACTTATACGGTCTGTGCCCTGAACAGCACAGGTACAAATCAAAGTAGGGTATACACAAAAGTAGCACACATGAGTTGTCTTGTTGGGCAGACTGGATGGACCGTGCAGGTCTTTTTCTGCCGTCATTTACTATGTTACTATGTTACTATGGATAAAGGTGCAGAGAAGAAAGGAGAGAAAGAGGTTAGGGTAGGGACAATAGAAGTGTCTGACAGATGTACTTACTTTTTAGTGGTACATACTTTACAGTCATTGTCCAAGATTTCCAAGGGAAAGTCACATTTAGGGTTGTGCGTGAAGTCAACAAGGCTGAGGGGAGATATGATACAAGTCGATAAAATACCGAGTGGAGTGGAATGGGTAGAAGTGAATTGCTTGTTTATTCTTTCCAAATATACTTTGACTAGGGGGCATGCAATATAGCTACTAAGTAGTAAATTTAAAAAGAATCAGAGAAAATATTTCTTCACTCAATGTGTAGTTAAACTCTGGAATTTGTGTCTAGCGAAATTGGTAAAAGCATTTAGTTTGATTGGGTTTAAAAAAAGTTTTGGATAGTTTCCTAAAAGAAGAATCCATATGCCATTATTAAGATGGACCTCGGAAAATCCACTGCACAGAATAAAAGCTGTTTTGCTCTTCTGGGATCTTGCCAGGATACTGGGCTTGATGGACCTTTGGTCTGTCCCAGTACAGCAATGCTTATGTTCTTATATTCATACCTTAATATAACACACAACTTCCTGAAGTCTACACAAGAAACCTGTAAAGAATAAAAAGAAGAGCCAAAGGTCATATGAATCCTCACATAGATGGTGCCTGGGAGGGTTTGAGAATGTGGAGTGAGTAATAATTTGAGTGTTGGGGGTGTGAAGATGGGGAGATTTAGTATCGGAGGAGTCCTTAGACTTATGGGGCGATCTAAATTTATATCTACCTCGGGAGTCACTGCACGGACACTCAGGCTCTCCAAACCTAAAAAGAAGGAAAGAGTACAAATAATTAAAAATATTTAAATATCAATATCTGCTTGAATAACACTGGAAGGTACAACTTTGACAGTCTCCACCTCTCTTCCTAAAGTATTACAACATACATCCTGTCCCCTCCTTCTGCTGGACTGAGTACCAGGTCTGGTTTAATGTTATATTGGACCTAGGGAAACATATATTTCTGAGCCCCATACCATGACCCCTGCCATGATCTTTATTTATGATTTCTTCCCCACCCCAATATTTGATTAATATCTATATGCAATTGCCAGAACTCTAAGAAATAAGATGGGAGAGTTAGAATAGATTGCACTAAATGAAAAATTAAATAGAATTGTCATCTCTGAGACCTGGTAGAAGGAGAATAACAGTAGGACACTTTCATACCAGGATACAAATTATATCGTAGTGCTATGGGTGGATCGAATTGGTGAAGTAGTCACTTTGCATGTTAAGGAGGGCTTGAATCAAATAGATTGAAAATTTTGCAGGAATCAAAACGCATCTTGGAATCCCTATGGATTGAAATTCCATGTGTAAAGGGGAAAAGGATAGTGATTGAAGTGTACTAACGTCAACCTGGCCAGAATGAACAGATGGATGTAGAAATGTTATCAGAAATTAGAGAGACTAACAAACAAGACAACGCAATAATAATGGGTGGTTTCAATAACTCTGATATTGAATGGGTAAAGATAACATCAGGGCATAGTAACGTGGAGGGGCATAATCGAACGTGAACGCACATCTCCATGGGCATCTATGTCCGAAAATGGGTACGTGAAGAGGCGGGACAAACCGTATTTTCGAAAAAAATGGGCGTCCATCTTTTTTTTTTCGATAATACAGTCTGTGCCGGGCAAATGCATCAGATTTGTGCAGATTTGAGATGGGCGGTATTGTTTTTCAGCGATAATGGAAACCGAAGGCGCCCATCTCAAAAACGAACAAATCCAAGGCATTAGGTCGTGGGAGGGGCCAGGATTCGTAGTGCACTGGTCCCCCTCATATGCCAGGACACCAACTGGGCACCCTAGGGGGCACTTGTAAAAAGTAAAAACAAAAAGTAACATACCTCCCAAGTCCATAGCTCCCTTCCTTTGGGTGCTGAGCCCTCAAATCCCCCCCCACACCCACTGCCCACAACTCTACACCATTACCATAGCCCTAAGGGGTGAAGGGGGGCACCTACATGTGGGTACAGTGGCTTTTGGGGGCGGCATGGAGGGCTCCCATTTACCAGCACAAGTGTAACAGGTAGGGGGAGCTGGGCCTAGACCCACCTGGATGAAGCAGGGGCGTAGCTACGGGTGGGCCCAGGCCCACCCAATTTCAGCTGTGGCCCGCCCACTCCCATTGCTGCCATTGCCGGCCACTGCTGCTTTTCCTGTTGAGCAGCAGGGCCGGCGCTACAAAAAGAAGAAGTGCTCAGCTGACTGAGCTGAGCGCCGCCACCAACGTTAACAATGAGAAAAAATGTAAAAAAAAAAAGCACGGCACCATAGGCAGCCTCGAAGCATTGGCTGCTGGCTCTGCAGGCTCCTCCCATCTCTTACGTCACTGCCCCTGGAGCGAAGCAGGGGCAGTGACGTAAGAGATGGGAGGAGCCTGCAGAGCCAGCAGCCAATGCTTCGAGGCTGCCTGCGGTGCCGCGCTTTTTTTTTTAACAGTTTTTCTCGTCTTTAGCGTTGGTGGCGGCGGCGGTGCTCAGCTCAATCAGCTGAGCGCTTCTTCTTTTTGTAGCTGGGGCTGGCGGGCCTGAATCGGGAGAGGGAAAACGAATGGCAGGATGGGGACTGGGGAGAAAGAGGGAAAACGGAAGGATGGGGAGAGAAAGAGGGAAAACAGATAGAAAACGGAAGGATGGGGAGAGAAAGAGGGAAAACAGACGGAAGGATGGCAGAGATAGAGGGAAAACGGAAGGATGGGGAGAGAGAGGGAATACAGATGGAAGGATGGCAGAGAAAGAGGGAAAACGGAAGGATGGGGAGAGAAAGAGGGAAAACAGACGGAAGGATGGCAGAGAAAGAGGGAAAACGGAAGGATCGTGAGAGAAAGAGGGAAAACAGACGGAAGGATGGCAGAGAAAGAGGGGAAACAGACGGAAGGATGGGGAGAGAAAGAGGGAAAACAGGAAAGGATGGCAGAGAAAGAGGGAAAATGGATGGATAGGGAGAGAGACACTGGATGGAAGGACGGGGAGAGAAAGAGGGGAGATGGATGAAAGGATGCAGAGAGAAAGGGGAGAGACTGGAAGGATGTGGAGAGAGAAGGGACACTGAACAGAAAAGGGTAGAGAGATAGACACTGGTTAGAAGGAGGGAGAGAGAGACATTAGATGGAAGGATCAGGAGAGAGGGTAGATGGGTGGAAGGATGGGGAGAGAAAGAGGGAAGACGCTGGATGGAAGGGTAGGGAGAAAGAGGTGACACTGGATGGAAGGATGCAGAAAGAAAGAGGGGAGACTACTGGAAGGATTGGGAGAGAGAGGGGAGACACTGGAAGGATGGGGAGAGAAAGAAGAGAGCTGCTGGATGAAAAAGGAGAGTAGTGAAAGACTGGAGAATAAGAGGAAGGGGCATGGGGAGAACAAGGGTGAGAAAAAGATGAAAAGCCGTAAGTAGATGAAGGAAATTAAAGAATGGATAGTAAGAATGAATTAAATCTGGACAGAGAGAGAGAGGCAGAAAAATATTGAAGAAAGCAAAGAAAAAGGAGAGAAAAATGACAAACGGCCAGGAAACCCTGGCAGAAGAGTTAAGCAAAAACGCAGGAACGCAGAATCTAGAGACTGGGAGCAACACAATGAGAAAAAGTAAATGGCCATACAACAAAGGTAAAGAAAATAATTGTATTTTTAATTTAGGATAAAGTAATATGGTGTTAATAAAGTTTCAGAGACCAATACTTCCTTCCTTAGGTCAGGAGAGGATACCATAACAGCATTATATTGACCTGAGGCAGGAGGTTTTGGCCTCTGAAAGCTCACTGAAAAGGGTGTTAGGCTATTAAATAAATTGTCTGAAATCTGATGCACTGAAAAGCAGCACTTTACCCTGTGTGACAAATGTATCTGAGTGTGACTACATTTTGCTGGGGGAGGGGGGTAGAGAGAAAATTTTGTGCCCACCCACTTTGGGTTCAGGCCCACCCAAAATTGGCAGTCTGGCTACGCCACTGGGGTGAAGTGCACTGCACCCACTAACAACTGCTCCAGGGACCTGCATACTGCTGTCATGGAGCTGGGTATGACATTTGAGGCTGTCATAGAGGCTGGCAAAAAAGGTTTTGAAAGTTCTTTTTTTTGGTGGGAGGGGGTTAGTGACCACTGGGGGAGTCCGGGGAGGTCATCCCCGATTCCCTCCGGTGGTCATCTGGGCAGTTGGGGCACTTTTGGGGGATTTGTTCGTGAAAAAAAGCCCATCTCTCCTTGGCCGATAACCACGCCCCAGTCCCGCCTTCACCATGCCTCCGACACGCCCCCGTCAACTTTGGTTGTTCCTGCAACAGAGTGCAGTTGAAGACGACCAAAATTAGCTTTCGATTATACCGATTTGGACACCCACGGGAGAAAGACGTCCATCTCCTGATTTGGATCAAAATATGGGCGTTTTTCTCTTTCGAAAATAAGGCTGATAGTAACATAATAAATGACGGCAGATAAAGTCTGCCCAGCACTGTTCTTGTACTAAAAGTTCTGAAGATTCTGGAATCCCAATTAGTAGCAACATTCCATGTAGAACCCCAAAGAGTAACATAGTAAATGACGGCAGATAAAGATCTGCACGGTCCATCCAGTCTGCCCAACAAGATAAACTCATTTTTCATGGTATGCGATACTTTAAATGTATACCCGAGTTTGATTTTTCCTTGCTTTTCTCAGGGCACAGACCATAGAAGTCTGCCCAGCACTGTTCTTGTACATCAGGGCATGCTAGAGAGGTAAAATTCCTTGATGAAATCAAGGATTGATTTGTGGAGCAGCTGGTACAGGATCCATCAAGAGAAGGAAAAATTCTAGACCTAGTCCTTAGTGGAGCGCATGATCTGGTGTGGGAGGTAATGGTGATGGGGGCCGCTTGATAACAGTGATCATAATATGATCAGATTTGATATAAGCTTTAAAGTAAGATCACAAAGGAAATCCAATACATTAGCATTTAAACTTCAAAAAGGGTACTTTGATAAAATGAGAAGAACAGTGAAAAAAAAAACTTAGAGCAGCAGCTGCGAAGGTCAAAAATGTATATCAGGTATTCCAAGTGCTGCCTGTGAAGGTGCCCAGGCGATTTCTCGCGTTCTTGCAAGATCGTATTGTGCGCTTCGTCTGGGCAGGAAAGCATCCCAGATTGTCGCGAACCTTATTATATCAAGAGAAGAGGAGAGGAGAGGAGGATTGGGAGTCCCAAACCTTCATTGGTATTACAAGGCAGCTCAGGGAAAGGCAGCTATAGAATGGTACCAAGACTATCCTGACAGACAGTGGGTCCACTTAGAACAGCACTCCCTTGGAGAGACACCGCTGGGGGCACTTATGTGGTTGCCAAGATCTTTTCGCAAACTGCAAGAAGGCGTATGCCCCTCAGTGGAAGTTACTCTCTACTACTGGGACAAATTATTTCCAGAGGGCAGGTGTGTGCTGTCCCGAATGACACCAATTGCTTATAATCCTTTGTTTCTGCCGGGGAACACTACGGGTGTCTTCACTCGGTGGTACGCGGAGGGAGTGCGAAGGTGGGGTCAATTGTACGATACTAATAACACTGTACTAACTTTTGCGGCACTAAAGGCGGAGTTCCCTGTGGTGGAGGGTGAAGAGTTTGCATACTGTCAGTTGTCACATTTCCTCCATAATGCAGCAACCAGAAAGGTCATGCAGCGGCAATCACTCCCCCTTGAAGAGATATGTGAAAAATTAATTGGATCCTGAGGGCTCATTGGGAAAATATATAGATGTGTCACCGCACAGGCCCCAGGACATAGTAGTCATAGGCGGGCGTGGGAAAAAGAGTTGGGCAGGACCATAGAGGAAGTAGAATGGGAGACTATAGAAAAAAGGGTGGTGGGTGTTTCTATCCATGTACCGCTCAAAGAAAATGCAGTAAAGGTATTATATAGGTGGTATCTTACCCCGGATCGACTTCAGCGAATATACCCGACGACAACGGGGCTGTGCTGGCGGGGATGCGGCCTAAGGGGAACCATGGGGCACATATGGTGGCGTTGCCTTAAAGTTAAGGCATTCTGGAAGGCAGTGCAAGATAGGCTCCAGAGTTGGCTGGGATGTTTGATACCTTGGGTCCCTGAGGTGTTTCTTTTCTCTGCACCGGTGAGAGGACTGACATCTTGTCAACATCAATTGCTGAGACAGGTGACAGCAGTAGCCAGAGTGACAATAGCGTTGCATTGGAAACAAAAAACAGTCCCCTCAATTACAAGATGGCAAAACAAATTAAAGTATGTGTGTGAAATGGAAAGGCTCATAGCCGCACGAAAACACCGGACAAGTCAATGGCACTCCACATGGCAGTTCTTTGTAAATGCAGTTAACTAGAAAAAGAGAGAGAATGTAGTTTGAGTGTGAAGGACCAGAGAAAGCACTGGGGGACGGGGGAAAAGGGAGGGCTTTGGGGGGGGGGGGGGGGAATTGGAGGGGGGAGAGAGGGGTGGGGCGACAGGCAGGGAATGGGAGGTCACTTATAAAACATAATTAAAAAGTTGAAGTATATTCTGTATTTGATTATGCACGGCAAACTTAAATGTGTATTTTTTGTTATGTAACTGGCCATTGCTATGTGCAAATTTGTATTGCGAATGTGTTAGGTACGCTATGTTCAGAATTAACAATGTTCAATAAAGACTTCTAAAAAATAAAAAAAAAATGTATATCAGGTGTGGATGCTGTTCAAAAACACCATTCTGGAATCACATGCCATGTATTAAAACAGGAGGAACAAAGACCAAATGAAAGATGGCATGGTTAAAAAGTGAGGTGAAAGAAGATATTACAATGAAAGAAAATCCTTCAGAAAATGGAAGACCGAAAATAATAAGAAACAGCATAAGGAATGGCAAGTCAAATGCAAAGCGCTGATAAAGAAGGAAAAGATTGCACTGGAGATAAAAACACAGTGTAAAATCTTTTTTTAGGTATATTAAAATCAAGAAGCTGGCAAAAGAATCAGTTGGACCGCTAGATGACTGAAGGGTAAAAGGTGCTCTCAGGGAAGATGAAGCCATAGCGGAGAGATTACATGTATTCTTTGCTTCAGTCTTCACCAAGGAAGATTTGGGAGAGATACCGGTGCCAGAAATGGTAATCAAAGCCGACGAGTCAGAGAAACTGAATGAAATCTCTATAAATAGTAGAGAATATTATAAAGAACAAAATTACAGAGCATATTCGAAAGCATGGATTAATGAGACAAAGCCAACATAGAATTACTGAAGGGAAATCTTGCCTCACCAATGTATTACATTTCTTTCAAGGGGTGAACAGACGTGGATAAAGTTGAGGCAGTCGAAATTGTGTATCTGAATTTTGAAAAGTCGTTTGCCCGGCACTGACGTCAGGCTCACCGGTCTATAATTTCACGGATCTCCTACTTTTAGCACCCTCCAATCTTCGTGTACCTCGCTTGATTTTAAAGATAATTGACATGTTACTAATAAAAGTACCTCATGAAAGACTCAAGAGGAAATTGGAAAATCATAGGATAGGAGGTAGCTCCTATTATGGATTAAAAACTGGTTAAAAGATAGAAAACAGAGAGTAGAGTTAAATGATCAGTATTCTCAATGTGCGGTGTCCGCTGGTTTTTTAACTGGTAGACTTGCCATCCAAATGGCAGATGACGAGTGCAAAGTGATGCATATGTGAAAAAGGAACCCGAACTATAGCAAATAGAATGATAGGTATTATTAGGAAAGGAATGGAAACCAAAAATGAGGATGTTATAACGCCTTTGTATCACACCACAGTGCAACCGCATCTCAAATATTGTGTGCAATTCTGGTCACCGCGTCTCAAAAAAGATATAGTGGAATTAGAAAAGGTATAGAGAAGGGCGATGAAAATGATAAAGGGGTTGAAATGACTTCCCTAAGAGGAAAGGCTAAAGCGGCTAGAACTCTTCAAGGTCTATAAAATAATGAGTGAAGTGGAATGGGTAGATGTGAATCACTTCTTTACACTTTCCAAAAAAAAATACTGGACTAGGAGGCACACAATAAAGCTACAAAGTAGTAAATTTAAAATGAATCAGAGAAAAAGTTTCTTCACTCAACGTGTAATTAAACTCTGGAATTCGTTGCGAGAGAATGTAGTAACAGCACTTAGCTTAGCATGGTTTTACAAAGGTTTGGATGGCTTCCTAAAAGAAGTCCATAGATCATTATTAAAATGGACTTGGGGAAATCCACTGCTTATTTCTAGGATAAGCAGCATAAAATATACTGTACTGTTTTGGGATCTTGCCAGGTACTTGAGACCTGGATTGGCCACTGTTGGAAACAGGATGCTGGGCTTGATGGACCTTCGGTAAGCCAGTATGGTAACACTTTTGTACTTATGTCTTATTTCATCTCTACAATTTGTCAGTGTTTGTTTGGGCTCATTCACATTTTTTGATGTTTTTTTCTGATTATTTCATTTGTTGTTAATAAAATACAACACATGCAGCCTTTTAACAAACATTAATCAGTTTCATGTGTAGGAACCCACACTGATTTAACGCACACTATACAGTACTTTTGAAGAACTGTTAATTAACCTACTGCATATCCCAAAAAGTGCAAAATGATGCATAGGGAGAAAATTACTCCTAACTGTAGTATGTTAGGAATTATTCAGAAAGTGATGTAGAAAAAAAAATACAAAATATTATTTGTCTTTTTTTCATTCTGTGTGGAAACTGTATATCTTCAGTACTGACTGCATGTCTGATTGCCCCAGCTCAGAACTGATAGAAAGAGAAAGACTAGATCTATGATAGAGGACTATATAACCAATAGTGGATTTGATTGAACTTTGATCTAATCCACATCTTATGAAACAGAAGAGAGAAATTGGAATGAACACATTGCTCTGATAGCCTTTCCTCTATACAGCGAACCTTCTAACTGTACAAAGTCCTACAGTTCTTGATTTTTTCAGATTCTATCCACTTTTAAGAGGTGACTATACCTGAGAGGCTGGAAAGTGTCAGGGTGATCAGCAGAAAAGTGACAGCTCCCTCCATGATCTAGATCAGATAGTCTTTCTCTCTTGTCTCTGAGTCATCAGATTCTGCTCTGGATCTGCGGACTGCGCTCTATATATACTGGAAGAGTCACTCCACCCTCACTGGGGGAAGAAACCAGAGGAAGACAGAGATTGGTTCGTGTCTAGAATCCTCCCTCTCTCAATTTAAATTATTTGAAAGAGCCAATCGAGGGGCTCATATGGGAATTTAAACGGAGCGTTGTGTCTTGACGTCACACACTGTGAATTGAGAGAGGGAGGATTCCAATCTGCTCTTTTACGTGCCAAACAGGATTATTATATCCAACTGACCAACTCTCTTGGCTCTAATCCTCGACTTCTCTTCACCACATTGAACTCTCTCCTCAAGGTGCCCCCTCCCCCAACTCCCCCTTCATTATCTCCTCAGACCCTTGCTGAATTCTTTCACAACAAGGTTCAAAAGATAAACCTTGCTTTCTCTACCTCACCAGCTCTCCCTCCACTGGTCCGTTCCCCTCTCTCTCCTTCCCCTCATTCCCTTTCTTCCTTTCCTGAAGTTACTATTGAGGAAACTACACTTCTCCTTTCTTCCTCAAAATGTACCACCTGTTCCTCTGATCCCATTCCCACCCACCTTCTTAATGCCATCTCTCCTACTCTTATTCCTTTTATCTGTCACATTCTCAACCTCTCACTTTCCACTGCGACTGTCCCTGCTGCCTTTAAATAAAATGCTGTGGTCACACCTCTCCTTAAGAAGCCTTCACTTGACCCTACTTGTCCCTCTAATTACCGACCCATCTCCCTCCTTCCTTTTCTCTCCAAATTACTTGAGCGTGCTGTTACCGCCGCTGCCTTGATTTTCTCTCCTCACATGCTATTCTTGACCCATTACAATCTGGTTTTCGCCCTCTCCACTCAACCGAAACTGCGCTTACTAAAGTCTCCAATGACCTATTACTGGCTAAATCCAGAGGTCAATATTCCATCCTCATTCTTCTTGATCTTTCCGCTGCTTTTGACACTGTCGATCACAGCATACTTCTCGATACTCTGTCCTCACTTGGATTCCAGGGCTCTGTCCTTTCCTGGTTCTCTTCCTACCTCTCCCTCCGCACCTTTAGTGTTCACTCTGGTGGATCCTCTTCTACTTCTATCCCTCTGCCTGTCGGCGTACCTCAGGGTTCTGTTCTTGGTCCCCTCCTCTTTTCTATCTACACTTCTTCCCTTGGTTCATTAATCTCATCCCATGGCTTTTCCTACCATCTCTATGCTGATGACTCCCAAATCTACCTTTCTACCCCTGATATCTCACCTTGCATCCAAACCAAAGTTTCAGCGTGCTTGTCTGACATTGCTGCCTGGATGTCTCAACGCCACCTGAAATTAAATATGACCAAAACTGAGCTTCTCATTTTCCCCCCAAAACCCACCTCCCCGCTCCCCCCGTTTTCTATTTCTGTTGATGGCTCTCTCATTCTCCCTGTCTCCTCAGCTCGAAACCTTGGGGTCATCTTTGACTCTTCTCTCTCCTTCTCTGCTCATATCCAGCAGACCGCCAAGACCTGTCGTTTCTTTCTTTACAACATCCGTAAAATCCGCCCCTTTCTTTCCGAGCACTCTACCAAAACCCTCATCCACACCCTTGTCACCTCTCGTTTAGACTACTGCAATCTGCTTCTTGCTGGCCTCCCACTTAGTCACCTCTCCCCTCTCCAGTCGGTTCAAAACTCTGCTGCCCGTCTCATCTTCCGCCAGGGTCGCTTTACTCATACTACCCCTCTCCTCAAGACCCTTCACTGGCTCCCTATCCGTTTTCGCATCCTGTTCAAACTTCTTCTACTAACCTATAAATGTATTCACTCTGCTGCTCCCCAGTATCTCTCCACACTCGTCCTTCCCTTCACCCCTTCCCGTGCACTCCACTCCATGGATAAATCCTTCTTATCTGTTCCCTTCTCCACTACTGCCAACTCCAGACTTCGCGCCTTCTGTCTCGCTGCACCCTACGCCTGGAATAAACTTCCTGAGCCCCTACGTCTTGCCCCATCCTTGGCCACCTTTAAATCTAGACTGAAAGCCCACCTCTTTAACATTGCTTTTGACTCGTAACCACTTGTAACCACTCACCTCCACCTACCCTCCTCTCTTCCTTCCCGTTCACATTAATTGATTTGATTTGCTTACTTTATTTTTTGTCTATTATATTGTAAGCTCTTTGAGCAGGGACTGTCTTTCTTCTATGTTTGTGCAGCGCTGCGTATGCCTTGTAGCGCTATAGAAATGCTAAATAGTAGTAGTAGTAGTAGACGCGAACCCGCCCGGGGTTTGTGTCCGCTCTTGGAGTTTCAAGTTGAAATTTGTTTTGTAAGTCATGAACTTTTGAATATGAAAGGTTTCTAAGAAACATTGAAATATACCCTAGTACGTGGGCAAACTATAGTATCGTTGATCAGTACTTTATGTTTGCAGATGCCTTTCTGATGAAGTCATTTGAAACTCGGCCAGAGTTAAAGGGAGTTCTGTCTGAGGTAGCGAGGATGAAGAGTATGAGTGGATTAACAATGGAATTTTAAATCACACACACGGGCATGTTTATGTCCCCAAGGGAAGTGACCATAATATCTTATATTATAGTTTTGATATATTTCATCTGGGTCATATGTATGTGGGCTCACAAAAGTTATAGCAATTATCATTTATGACTGCCTTATACATTATTTATCAGCTGTGTTTACATTTATGTGACTATGTGGTATCATTGATTTAGATCAGAAGGGTGAATAATAATATATGTGTACACCTATATAAAGGGTAGTCTGTATCTACGCCACATTTTGTTTAATGTATTGAGTCGTAGACATTTGAAATACTCAGCTGTTTTAGTTGTATGTACATACACTACAAGGAGGCGGAACATTTAATGTGCTATGATGATTCCATCTGTGACACTACCACGTAGTCCTCTGGGAATATAATGGTTGTAATGGGTACGGACTGAGCACATTTGTAACATATTTAAAGAGATAGGGAAGAAAAGGAGAATAGGAAATGATGACAAGTTGCACAGATTATTGAATTTGACCTAAGGAATATTAGTTGTAGTTAAAATTTAATGCCAAGAAGTGCAGAGTGATGCATTTGGGGTGTAGAAACCCAAAGAGAGATACCGAATAGGAGGGGAGAGATTAGCAAGCTCGACTCAGGAGAGAGACCTTGGGGTGTTGGTGTCGGAGGATGTGAAGGTGAAGAAACAATGTGACAAGGCTAGAAGGATGCTAGGCTGCATAGAGAAGGGTATAACCAGCAGAAGAAAGGAGGTGTTGATGCTCCTCTACAAGTCGTTGGTGAGGCCCCACTTGGAGTATTGTGTTCAGTTTTGGAGGCCGTATCTTGCTAAAGATGTAAAAAGACTGGAAGCAGTGCAAAGAAAAGCTACAAAAATGGTATGGGATTTGCATTGCAAACCGTTCGAGGAGAGACTTGCCGACCTGAACATGTATACCTTGGAGGAAAAGAGAAACAGGGGTGACATGATACAGACATTCAAATATTTGAAAGGTATTAGTCTGCATACGAACCTTTTCCGGAGACGGAAAGGTAGTAGAACTAGAGGACATGAATTGAGGTTGCAGGGGGGCAGACTCAGGAGTAATGTCAGAAAGTATTTTTTCACGGAGAGGGTGGTGGATATGTGGAATGCCCTCCTGCGGGAGGTGGTGGAGATGAAAACGGTAATGGATTTCAAACATGCGTGGGATAAACACAAAGGAATCCTGTTTAGAAGGAATGGATATATGGAATCTTAGCGGACATTGGGTGGTGACGCCGGTATTTGGTGAATAAAACCGGTGCAGGGCGGACTTCTACGGTCTGTGCCCTGAGGAAGGCAGGGACAAATCAAACTCGGATATACATATAAAGTATTACATACCATGTAAAATGATTTTATCTTGTTGGGCAGACTGGATGGACCATTCAGGTCTTTATCTGCCGTCATTTACTATGTTACTATATGTTGACATTGTAAGTATTATACTATGCCTTACGTTGTATTGCTATATGAACATTTTTACTGCTGTAATTGCCTATAGCTCATGTTTGATCTATTCTTACTGTATACCGCCTTGAGTGAATTCCTTCAAAAAGGCAGTAAAAAAATCATAGTAAATAAATAAAAATAACAGTAAATAAACAATAAGAAATATAAATAAAATACCAAACAAAAATCTATTGACTATGCTAGGTCACAATGCATATAAAAAATCAATTGTGGAAGACAAAAATGGCACTGGATGTAATTGTCAAACATATTACCAGTATATTTATATACGAGTACTTCCAACGTGTTATGATCAGAATAAATTAAAAACGTGAATATCTAGTGGACACCAGTAACATATAAAAGATCACATTTAAAATACAGAAAGGGGACACACACCTAATAAAAAGCAAAAGAGTGTTTCCCCTTAATTAGTAAATATACATACAAGACAGCCTAAAAAAGTAAAAAAATAAATAACTAAAAACTCTAAAATGAGTGCTAACCTTATTAAATAAAAAAAGAGCAGACAGCGCATACAAGTAGCAGCTCTTGAACACGGAAAAACAGCATGAATGCTGATCAGCAGTTCTCTCTCTCTCACTATGGCTGAGCAGGGTCTGCCATCTTGAATTAGGCTGGTGCCTTATACTCTCTGTAAGGGTTAAAGGTTATAGAACACTTGTAAAATTTAAATTTGTTAGTTAATCATAAAAAAGTATAAATCTATACACTACCTACCTATAGAAATAATTCAGAGTTCTGGTTATTTATTGAAGGACTAGTAAAAAAAGACCCGGGCACTAGCAAGGTTTTCCTCGGAGAGTGTGTGTAAGAGTAACTGTGTGAGAGAGAGAGAGAGAGAGTGAATGTGCAAGTTTGTGTGTGTGACAGAGAGAGATTGAGACTGGGTGCGAGTGTGTCTCCTCTCTCCCCTGCCCCCCTCCAGCCTCCCAGCGTTTCTCCTCTCTCCCCTGCTCCCTCTCCAGCCACCCAGCGATTCTCCTTTCTCCCCTGCCCCCCCTCCAGCCACCCAGTGATTCTCCTCGCTCCCCTGCCCCCCCTCCAGCCACCCAGCGATTCTCCTTGCTCACCTGATTATCTCCGTTGAGCGGCCGCATTATTGAAAGCCCTGGCCGTCTCTAGCCTTCCCTTCGAGTTCGTTCCCTCAGAGTCCTGCTCTCACAGAAAGAGAAAATGACGTCAGAAGGGTGGGACTCTGAGGGAACAAACTGGAAGGGAAGGCTGGAGATGGGCAGGGCTTTCAATAATGCGGCCGCTCAACGGAGATAATCAGGGGAGCAAGGAGAATCGCTGGGTGGCTGGAGTGGGGGCAGGGGAGCGAGGAGAATCGCTGGGTGGCTGGAGGGGGGGCAGGGGAGAAAGGAGAATCGCTGGGTGGCTGGAGAGGGAGCAGGGGAGAGAGGAGAAACGCTGGGAGGCTGGAGGGGGGCAGGGGAGCGAGGAGAATCGCTGGGTGGCTGGAGGGGGGCAGAGGAGCGAGGAGAATCGCTGGGTGGCTGGAGGGGGGGCAGGGGAGAAAGGAGAATCGCTGGGTGGCTGGAGAGGGAGCAGGGGAGAGAGGAGAAACGCTGGGAGGCTGGAGGGGGGGCAGGGGAGCGAGGAGAATCGCTGGGTGGCTGGAGGGGGGGCAGGGGAGCGAGGAGAATCGCTGGGTGGCTGGAGGGGGGGGCAGGGGAGAAAGGAGAATCGCTGGGTGGCTGGAGAGGGAGCAGGGGAGAGAGGAGAAACGCTGCCACGGAATCAGCTTCAGAACGTTGGAGGAGCGAATTATTATATTAGATGTCACATCGAAATTCAGGATTTCAGTTGAAGCACCTTCTTGAAGCACTTGTCAGGGCAGACTTCTTTGTTGAAGGATGCCAGTGACAGTGGCTGTCTATTGCTGCATCTGTTTAGGTCCCAGGAGAAGGACACAATCTAAGCATAGGACTTAAGGCACATTGAGGCATATTTTCAAAGCACTTTGGGAGGCTAAGTTCCATAGGTTTCTATGGAACTTTGGGAGGCTAAGTGCTTTGAAAATGAGCCTCAAATTGTGTTTTTCTTTATTGCAGGATGTTGCATCACCCTTTGGCAGCTGCCTATTTGCATAATCCTTTAGTCCAAGAAATGGAACAAAGGAACAATTCAAACATAGGTCTTAATGGCACTTTATGGTCTCCCTGGTCAGGATATTTTCTGGTTTATTCATAGAAATATTTAATATCGACATCATCTAGTGCAGTTACCTTTTAAGTTGCAAGTGAAGGACTTATGTCACCTTATTGTTGCTTTTGTCAGAGTGGAGGGCTCAGAGAGGTAGCAACTGCGGTTGAGGGGGACTTTAAGAAAATAACTGGAGTATTCCAGCTTTTCTCCCAGCCATCATTACATAGGTTAGTTATTTTGTCTCGAGAATCCAAGAGGGTCATCCACCTTTTCTCTTTACTACCGTGACATAATTTCCACAAGAGCTGTTTTAACTTGGCTACTATGAAATATATGAAATATTGTGCCCAACATGAAGAGCTAATAGTGCCCCCCCTAGGAGCTGTGGGACTCTAAATGCTATACACCCTAACAAAATGCTCTATATTGAGATTGATATATGTATTTAATTGCTAGATATCATAATTGTTGCATGAATGTACAGTAGAATCCTGATTATTCTGTACGGAGGGTGGTCCAGAAAATCATAAATCAGGATAAAGAAAACAAGATTACAACATTACATATTAAACATTAGTTTTATTTTCATCAATATGTTCACAGAAAAAAGTATAAAATGCAGTAGTTCTATTCAAAAAGTACTATTTTAGTGCAGTGCTGTATTTCTTGTACATTCTGCATATACACTACTGTACACTAAAAAAGGAAGTAATTCTTAATTGCTTCAAGGCCGATTTTCATTTCTCTGCTGCAAGATCATGTAGTCTTTTCAGAAAAAGGATCTGGATTGACAAAATTAGAGACTCCTATCGTGGGATAGGAGGAAATGTCCTTCTCTTGATTAGGAATTGTTTATTTGAAAGAAAACAGAGCATAGGGTTAAATGGCCATTTTTCTCACGTGGAGGATGGTGAACACTTGCATGCCTCAAGGATCTGTGCTATTTAACGTATTTATAAATGATCTGGAAATCAGAACGATGAGTGAGTTGATTACATTTACAAATGACAGAAAACTATTCAGAGTTGCCAAAACACATGCGGATTACAGGAAGACCTTAGGAAACTGGAAGACTGGGCATCCAAATGGCAGATGATATTTAATGTGGACAAATGCAAAATGATGCATATTGGGAAGACTAGTCCAAATCATAGTTACCTGATGCTAGGGTTCACCTTAGCAATCAGCACTCAAGAAAAAGATCTAGGTGTCATTGTAGACAATACGCTGAAGTCTTCTGACCAGTGTGTGGCAGTGGTCATAAAGCAAACAGGATACTACAAAGTAATAGGAAAATGATGCAAAATAAGAATATTATAACGCCTCTGTATCACTCCATGGTGCAAACTCACCCTGAGTAATGCGTTCGATTCTGATCACAATATCCCCCCAAAATATATTGCTGAATAAGAAAAGGATTAAAAAAAAGAACAACCAAAATGATAAAGGGGATGGAACTCATCTCATACACTTGTGACCTGGATTGGTCACTGTTGGAAGCAGGATACTGAACTAGATTGACCATTGGTCTGATAGAGTATTGCTATACTTATGTTCTTAAGATATTCTGAAAAACAAAAGGACTGGCCATATAGATAGATGTGAATAAATGGGGCACATCCAGCACGTAGAGATGTTATTAAACACATTAATAAGGATGAGTCAGTGAATACTTGGTGTAATTGGTCTGGAGGAGTGGCCTAGTGGTTAGGGTGGTGGACTTTGGTCCTGGGGAACTGAGGAACTGAGTTCGATTCCCACTTCAGGCACAGGCAGCTCCTTGTGACTCTGGGTAAGTCACTTAACCCTCCATTGCCCCATGTAAGCCGCATTGAGCCTGCCATGAGTGGGAAAGTGTGGGGTACAAATGTAACAAAATAAATAATTCTGGTCACCGCATCTCAAAAAAGATATAGCGGAATTAGGAAAGGTACAGAGAAGGGTGACGAAAATGATAAAGGGGATTGGATGACTTCCGTATGAGGAAAGGCTGAAATGGCTTGGGCTCGTCAGCTTGCAGAAAAGATGCCCAAGGGGACTTATATAAAATACTGAGTGGAGTGGAAGGGGTAGACGTGAATTGCTTGTTTACTTCTTCCAAAAATACTAGGACTTGGGGGCTCGCAACGAAGCTACGAAGTAGTAAATTTAAAACAAATCAGAGAAAATATTTTTTCACTCTTCAAGTAATTAAACTCTGGAATTAATTGTCAGAGAATGTGGTAAAAAGCAATTAGCTTAGCAGAGTTTAGAAAAGGTTTGGATAGCTTCCATAAAGAAACGTCAATAAGCCATTATTAAAATGGACATGGGAAAATCCACTGCTTCTTTCCGGGATAAGCAGCTCAAAATGTATTGTACTGTTTTTGGGATCTTGCCAGGTACTTGTGACCTGGATTGGACACTGTTGGAAACAGGCAAAAGTTTGAGAAACAGAGAGAGGCTTAAAAAGTCAATTTTCTCGATGGAGAAATAAAGATAGTGGATTGTCACAGGCTTCTGTACTGGGACTGGTGCATTTTATTATAGTAATTGATGGCAGATAAAGACCTGTACGTTCTATCCAGTCTGCCCAAGATAAACTCATTTTACATGGTACGTGATACTTTATATGTATACCAGAGTTTGATTTGTCCTTGCCTTTCTAAGGGCACAGACTATTGGATTCATTGCGGAAAACAGATTTAACTCCAGCTCAGTGATGTTGGTGATCAAGAAATCAAATAGAAAGTTAGGAATTATTCAGAAATTGATTCAGTATAAAACAGGAAATATTATAATGTCTTTGATCAGTTCTTGCCATGTTGGGACACAGACGTAAGAAGCTTGCTAATGAATCATCTTACCTTCCTTCTACTGGATCTTGCTTTGCTTGTGATTCCTTTTCTGTGCCTAATTTCTGCTCCACTTGTGGTTCCTGATTCTGCCTATTTTCCACCTTGCCCTCGGCTCAGCTTTTCTGTTCATGATCTTGCCTAGGGTGAGTTGGCACAGTTGAACCAGCCCAACACAAGGAGCATGACCCTCCCCCCTTAATCCCTCAGTGAACACTAATCCCCTCCCACTCCCCAAAGATAAGTACATAAGTAATGCCATACTGGGAAAAGACCAAGGGTCCATCGAGCCCAGCATCTTGTCCACGACAGCGGCCAATCCAGGCCAAGGGCACCTGGCAAGCTTCCCAAACGTACAAACGTTCTATACATGTTATTCCTGGGATTGTGGATTTTTCCCCAAGTCCATTTAGTAGTAGTGGTTTATGGACTTGTCCTTTAGGAAACCGTCTAACCCCTTTTTAAACCCTGCCAAGCTAACCACCTTCACCATGTTCTCCGGCAACGAATTCCAGAGTTTAATTATGCTTTGGGTGAAGAAACATTTTCTTGGATTTGTTTTAAATTTACTACACTGTAGTTTCATCGCATGTCCCCTAGTCAATTTGCAAATTGACTAGGGGGCATGCGATGAAACTACAGTATGGAGTCACCTGCTCTCTTGAAAGAGAAAAGTTCAGATTGGATGTTGCTAGATGAGCATGAAGAAATGAACTCATGAAAAGAAAAAGTCAGGAGCCAGCGGAGCAGCAGCTCAGTGCTCAAGCAGCACCGACCCAGTTCACTTCTATTGAAATATTACTTATAGCCGAAGGTACGTACTGGTCCATCTTCTGCCAAACCAGTCATTAGTCAATCTCTTCACCCCAACCCTTTATTAATCCATCAACAGCTTGCAGAGCATCATTAAGTGTGTTCATAAAGCAACATCATCAATTAAGTAACCAGTAGCCATCAATCGGAAATTCAGAACCTTTTGTCTTCTCATTTGCGGGACACAGACCGTAAAAGTCTGTCCAGAACTGTCCTCATGTTCCAGCCACTAAAGTTGCTGTCTAAACCCTTTCCAGCCCATCCAAAACCAGATTGCCATTTATGAGACACAGACCGTACAGGTCTCCCGGTATCGGCCCTAGTTCATCACAGCCAGAGTCATCATGTAAGTGTCACACGACACATCCACACACATGCAGCCATTTAAGTTTAGGTTTTTTATAACTTCCATTTTCTAAATAGAGATCCTCTGTGTTCATCCCATGCCTTTTTGAATTTCGTCACCATTTGTATCTCTACCACCTCCTTAATGGAGACTTTCCACATCTGTGCTGTTAAAGCAAGGAGGAGGAGGAGACAGCACTCAAAGAACTTGGTACTCGGTAGGTGAGAGGCTGGCGCAAGTGCATCATACACTTCCACGGAAACCCCACAGAAACTGCTTCCGTCCCCACAGGATCCCCGCAGAACTGCTTCCGTCCCCGTGGGAATCCCGCGAACCCCATTCCCGTGCAAGTCTCTACTTCAGACCACAGCACAGAGACTGTCATAACCGCACGAATAACAAAAATCAGAAGACTGATAAGCCAAGCCAAGATCAGAACATAATACTACTACAATTTGACATTTCAAGTGCATTCAACATAGTAGACCACACAATAATACTAATGACTATACTGGGTAACCTCATGGAAACTGGGCAAAATCTGATTCTCCTATCACCCAGAAATGCGATGCCAGGAACTAGAGAATACCTCCTACTTCACCTGGCTACCCAAATATAGAAATATAACCAACAAATCAATCTACACAGCAGGATTCGACTACCTGGCCTCCCAATAGTGGAAGCTAATCCCTAAAGCAATAAGAAGCAATGACAACTATGTCCACTTCAGAAAAGAACTGAAAATACATCTCTTCAGGAAGTTCTACGGCGAACTATAACAGACTCCCATTGCACAACCGACACATGAAGGTATTCCAACTGTCCAAAACGCTTACGCCTTCCACCGATCCTAACTGCCTCATTACCACGTAACTCAACCTACACCATCCACCGACCTTAACTGTCTCTTTAATATGTATGCCAACCGACAACTGACTGTAAGCCACATTGAACTAAAACTTGTTTTCGGATAATTCTGGGATAAAAGAATGACTAAATAAATAAATAAAATTTGAAGGGGTTTAGGTGGGATTTGTTCACGGGTCCATTTTTGTGAAGTCCACTACACTGACCACTAGGCTGTCCCTCTGCACTGCTGGGGTGTCTGTGTGGCCAGTTTCCTAGGAATGTCATCAAACCAGATGTCCCTTGGCTTCTTTTCCTACGTTTTTCTCTGGGACTTTTACTTAGAGATGGACATGTTAAGCATAAGAACATCTAGCTCAAAGCTATAATTTGTGGGCTTCATGCATTAGATAAGTGTCCCTTTACATTATTTACCAATCCCCCACATTTAATATTTCTTGGGATGAGTACCTCTGCATATGGGACAGATAGCACTTACTCCTATGCCCAGATCAAAAGGTTTAGCTATATCATCTTTGTACAACATTAGGCCAATAGTTGGCATTCCTTTATTCACTAAACTGTTTGAAATGCTTATAAGTAAGCAATTGGAGGTTTATTCATCAGTGCATGCTTTTGACTCTATACCATCTGCACATGATCCTGTCTGACTCAATTTATTCTAATTAAGTCTTATGCTTGACTTACTTAATTTACAGATGAGGATAATGGCTATACCGTGTAGATCTTTATCTGCCGTGATCTACCACTTTACTCAGAAAGAAAGCCATGGCATGGACCACTCTAGTACAGGAACAGAAAATTACTGTCCTGAACAACCTGGAACACTTCTCGGCTGCCCCTTCTCATGACTTTGGGAACAGGACTGAGCCCAGTTGGCTGAGGATAACATGATGACCTTGTGTATGGGCTGACAAACAGTGATAGACTCTGCAATAGAATTTCGGCACTGGGCCAGTGACCTTGACAGAAATGAACTGACTCTTCGTGTCCTTTTCCAATTGGTTTTGCAAGTTTACTTAAAGATGAGCTGGCAGGACTAGATGTTCTGGCTTTTCTAGAGGAGCTATGAATGCTGTGTATTTACATAGAATCCTATCAGTATGCCACCTGGAAAGTTGTTGTAAAAAAAATGTTTTGCTAACATAGGCTTAATCATTCTTACTATTTCTAAATTAAATGTAGATTCTTAGGCCTCTCTGAACTGTAGATTCTGTGACCTTGTGTACATGAGTTATAGAATGGGATGTGCCTAGATAACTTGTTTGAGAACCAGACAAGCTGACTCCCAGTAGTCTGGAAATGTAACATGTTAGAAAATATGAAAGTGTTGATAGACACACAGGCAACAAGCTTTCATTGTATTCCTGCACATAGAAAATGTATAAGAGACACAGGGAGGGTTTTTAGAGTCAGACAATCTTTGAACTATGGTTGGATATTGTCTCTTGCTTGCTTGCAAGCAATCAATAAACCTGTTTGTGATTATACCTGCTTGATCCTTTGGGGATTCGTGAGTATAATTGGTTAAATTCTTTTAACAGTTTGGGGGCTCTGGCCGGGAACCAATATCTCTTTCCTTGTGTCAGGTTCGGAGCTGTGTGCACTTGGATTTTGAATAAATCCTTTTAAATCAAAGTCCCCCGGGCTAAAGATTGCCTGTCAATAGGGGCCAGATCTTCTGACACTTCGAAGAGTGATGGTTTTTTGTGCTTATCACGAATCTCATGGGACCAACTTAGGTACTGTGATGTCTTGTTTGTCTTTTGAATTAGTGTGTCTTTTAAATTGGTAACTGAAATTTGGAGCGAGGACTCCTGTCCTATAGTTTAAGGGAAGTCCACGGTCTGGGACCCGCTCGCTGAGGAGCGCGGACTCCCTTTGTCTGAGACTGCTAGAGAAGTCCACGGTCTGGGACCCACTCGATGAGGAGTGCGGGCTCTTGTTATTGCTATCTCAGACTGCTATAGAGTGAAAAAGAAGTCCGTGGTCTGGGACCCGCTCAAAGGCCTTAGTGTGCACAATAAAAGAGTGACATAACCATGGGAAATTTGTGTTGTTGTTGTTTTACAAGATCCTCGAGGCAAGGGATTCTCTGTGGAGATCCTAAGTTTATGCATAAACGTAATCCAGATACTGTGTGTATTTAAAGAAATGGAAAAAGAAGTTTGGATTTGATGGGAAATTAACTGTTGCATCATGTTAGAAGTTATTACAAGATATACAAAATTATGAGATCACTAACCCTAAGACTGTTTCCTACAATCTTAAAAGGGAAACAAATAATCAATTGAAGACGTCATTTTTCTTTTTTTTTTTTTACAACAGAAGAGCTATATATTGTATAGCAAACAGTGCACTGTGCTTGAGTTTTTAATCATTTTTACTTTTGTTTACCACTGTCCCTCTTTTATCAAAAGCTTTGTATATGCAGCACCTGAATTTCATTGCTGGAGATAATGTTGTTTATTTTTCTTGAATCTGTTTGTTAAAAAAGGTATGTCACTTATTCATGCTCTTCTTTAATTCTTATCGGTATAGTATTACTAAGTTTAAATACTTTGCATTCCATAATTAGAGGTTCTTTTCCTTCAGAGAGACAGGAGAAAAAGAAAAAAAAAAAAACTCCGGTCAGGAATGCAGCCTTGATAGGGTTTTTTTTTCCCTACAGCTGATTCTGCCACGCTATGTTGAATTTCAATTGTGTGATTTACTGAAAGGTGCATGACGGCATTTTTTGGGATTGTGTAGTTATTACAATTTTTGTATACCTTGTATACCAGGATTTTGTGCTGTCCCAATGCCTTTCTAGGCAACTGCCTGGGTTGCCTCACTTTGTTTAAATTGTTGCTTTTTCCCTTATTACATTGGATTTAAATTTGTATTCTTATAGCTCACTTTTCTGCGCTTGGGCTCAAAAGCATGTTGCATCTGCTGTAATTTTATTGTGAGTTTTATAACAAGATAGGAATTTAGGGACTTATGCCACTCATATTACTGATTATGGGGAGAGTGGCAAAGTAAAAGTCCCCATTCAAACAGGGTCAGAATGATATCATGTTCATTTACCGACCATAGTCCCTAAAGGTATCCCACACCCCAAAAGTTAAATCATTGGATTTTAAAACTCGGATTTGTAACTTATGGGGTGGAAACAGAAAGAGCTCTTAGGCAAATTCTTGGCCTGATTGGTGCCTTATCGGTGGAGATTGGGCAACCCACAGATGGCAACAACAGACCACTGAAGTGTGATAACGCTGTCCTTGCCCAAGCATTATTTACTGTCTCATTGGCTTGTATTAGAACTAAAATTGATATCAAGGACCATGTCTTGCCTCCGATAACCCTCATGGTCAAGACATTTATTGAATGAGGAATAAGAGAAGTTTTTCAGCCTGCACATGGTAAACACACTTTGTGTAATTGTATCCACTTCACTGCACAACAGGAGATAGATTGGCCTTGAAGGGGGAGACAAAGCAATTGTGTTTGAAAATTTTCCAGGTTATTGGACCCCTGCACACTAAAGTAAATTCTGACTTTAAAATAAAGTCCAAACTTCTCAACTTTCAGGCTAGAGGTGAGATACCTGATTCTTCTCTTAAATGTAATGCTTATTGCTTAATTAATTAATTAGCCCTGTGAAACCTTTTCTTTCTTTCTATCTTGTCCTGCCAAGCTCTGATTGATAGGAAGAGAGAGGAGAGGCTGTTAAAACAGCATTGAATTCATTTGAGACTCAAAAGTAACATTTTACACAGCTGTAATTATTGGGAATATTTAGATTAAAAAGTTATATTCTTAGACAATTTTAAAGGTTAATTCAATTGGAAATTCTTTGGTCCTGGTCCCACCCAGCTAGAGAATTCCCTTGATAAAACAGCAGTTAAGCTGACACTTGGGGACTTATAATCCCACCCACCCCAGGGTTTTCCACTCATTTATAGCCAAACCAAACCTCATTAACTTTACTCCTCAATCATAAACAGGCAGTCTTGCAGCCTGTTAACTCCAACATAATACACCTGTTCATACCCATTTCAACCAATCAGGATGACTTTTATTCTCTGCAATAATTGTGGTGCTTTAGTTTCAAGGCAAATCATCTGGAGATTGAAAGCTTGTCCTATCTGTCTTCAGCTATCTACTTTAAAACAAGAGCTCTGTAAAGTAATGCAAGAATTAGATGCAATTAAAGCAACTTATAGGACTGTGCAGAATCATAACTTCTCACCACTGCCTCAAAGAATAAAACCACATAAGAACAGATGGTTCACAGTAGGCTCAGGCAGACTTCGTCATGTGACACAAAAGCATCCACCAGCACAAGTGTTGCCACTACAAAATTCTTTTGCTCCACTACAGCATTGCGATGTTCCTGAAAATAAAACTGAGGCGGAAGAAAAAGCAAGGAAGGTGGAACAAAAAGATAAGAAGGTACCCAAAGAGAAAAGACACCCCCAAATCACTAAAACCAAAACACATACTAGGAAATGTAGATGGAAAGCGATGACCACAAATGCTCATAGTCTAAGCAATAAAATTCATGACCTTCAAGCCCTGATGTTGGAGGCAGACTTGGGCATAGTTGCAGTCACAGAGACATGGCTCAATGGTTTCCATGAATGGGATGTACACATACCAGGCTATAATCTTTTTAGGAAGGACAGAGAGAGGCGTAAAGGTGGAGGAGTAGCTCTGTATGTGAGAAATGATATCGCAGCGACTGAAATGACAGGAAACTGGGGAATGGAAGAAGCGATATGGATCACCTTAAAAAGAAAGGATGGAACCTCTGTCCACGTGGGCGTTGTCTACAGACCCCCGTCACAATTGGAGGAACTAGATAAAGATCTGATCGCTGATATTCATAAGTTGGCGAAGAAAAGAGAGGTGCTGTTGTTGGGAGATTTTAATCTGCCAGATGTAGATTGGAAGGTTCCGTCTGCCAAATCTGAAAGAAGTAGACAGATTGTGGATGCTTTCCAAAGTGCTCTGCTCAGACAAATGGTGACGGAACCCACGAGGGAGGGAGCAACGTTGGATCTGGTGTTCACAAATGGGAATAGTGTGTCAAATGTCAGAGTGGGTGCACACCTGTAAAGCAGTGACCATCAAACGGTTTGGTTTGATATGACGGCTGAAGTGCAGGGCGGACACTCTAAACTCAAAGTCCTGGATTTCAAGCGTGCTGACTTTAGTAAAATGGGCGAATACCTGAGGAAGGAGCTGATGGGCTGGGAGGACGTACGAGAAGTGGAAGGACAGTGGTCCAGGCTGAAAGAAGTAATAAATAGGGCCACAGACCTTTATGTAAGGAGAGTAACTAAAAGCAAAAGAAAAAGGAAACCAATATGGCTCTCCAAGCAAGTGGCAGAGAAAATAAAGGCTAAAGAGTTGGTGTTCCAGAAATATAGAAAATCTCAAGAACAGGAACACGGGGAGGAATACCAGATGAAACTGAAAGAAGCCAAGAGAGAGGTATGTCTGGCAAAGACGCAAGCGGAAGAACAAATGGCTAGAAATGTAAGAAGGGGAGACAAAAACTTCTTCAGGTATATTAGTGAAAGGAGAAAGACTAAAAACGGAATTGTGAGACTAAAAGATACAACAAAACGCTATGTAGATAATGATGAAGAAAAAGCCAATTTGCTAAATAGATACTTTTGCTCTGTTTTCACAGAAGAAAATCCTGGAGAAGGACCGCTAGGGACTGGCAAAAGTACACCTGAGAATGGAGCGGATAGAGCACCGTTCACAGAAGAGAGTGTTTATCAACAACTTGGAAAGCTAAAGGTGGACAAAGCCATGGGACCGGACGGGATCCACCCCAGGATATTGAGGGAGCTCAGAGAGGTTCTGGCGGGTCCTCTTAAAGATTTGTTTAATAAATCCGTGGAGACGGGAGAGGTTCCGAGTGTTGAGAATTGGGGGGTCCCGAGCCCCCCAAGAAGGCTAGAGTGACCTCAATCTGACTCCATCTCTAAATAACACTAGTACTGGGGTAATCCAGGAGTTATGAGGTTTTAAAAGGAATTGCCACTGAGAGAGACGTTAGGTCTCAAATACCCGCATTAGTCCGCCTCTCAGCACTGGCAAGGAATAGATACCAGCCTTATGACAAACTGGATTTAGGCTACAGGTTATATAATGCAGCGAATGATAGCCTGATGTAGCAAAAGCATTTATACTTACAGCCTTTCATCATTAAGTGAAGCCCACAAATCATCATTTGGAATGAAGAGTTTATTTGCAAATCAGACTTTAATCAGATACATTCATCAGACAAATTCTGGATTCAGCTGACCGGAGCTCTGCGTCCTAGATGCGTTGGGGAGAACCTCCAACGATCTATCTGATGCCCTTCCTTATATAGTATCTGGTCCTAATACAAGTCTATGGGAATTGCGCAATTTCCTTTTTTGTCAACAATTTGTTCTTATGAAGTTCCGTTTTAGCTATTGCAAGTTATTGCGCAATTTCCCTTTTTGTCAACATCTCCCTAGATACGGACATCCAAACATCCAAACATGGACATCTCCCTAGATACGGACATCCAAACATCAAAACATGGACATCTCTGTCTTATATCATCTTGTGATCTGGGTGCCAACTTATTAAAAACATTCTCCATCTTACAAACCAAACTTTCCATTTTCGTCCATAATTTCTACATCGTATGTGTTACATTCAATTTGAAAGTTGTACCAGATTTCATTAAGACTCTTGCAGGCTCTCTGCTATAAGGCCATCAGCTGGTTTCAGGCCTAGTCAGTGCTCTTCAGCTGTTTAAAGCTATGTAGCTTGGCCCACCACTATTCCAGTGGATAGGTCTCAAGCTAGAACACATATTAACTTGCAGGAAAAGCAAGTCCTTGCTCAGCCAGTCATAGATTTTTAAACCTAGCTGGTATTTTTACAGCCTGAGTCCTAAAATCTGGCCTTCCACCCTTCCGGTGGGCATCCAGTGAGGGCTTCTTGCTGTACTATAATTATACATTCCCCACTTGTCACCCCCTCTGAGGAGGGGTGACACAAAGCTCGTCAAGCTTGTCATCATCCATTCCAGAAGGTGGCAAGCTATCAAACTAGAGGGGGAGTTTTGGTCTTAAAAATTGCTAGAAGGTATGGTGCAAGACAGGAAACTTCATTCTCAGGTTATATATTATTTGGGCATATGGAATTCCCTTTATATTACCCCACCCCTTGGGCTTAATCCTGATGTCATCTCTCTTGAGGTTTACTCAAACCTGTAGTGAGAGAGGTTTTATGAATGGGACAAATCCATGAGTTCATCTACAAAATCCCATGAAATATAGGTATGCGGGTAATAGCAATTTCAGGTAGATCATACTAATAAACACTTTCAGGTCTTGCTATGACTTCTATTGTATCTGTTGCATAGTACATGGGGAGATAATCTAATGTATCTATCTCAGTGGTCCTCGGAAGGAATAGTGGTTTTGATTAAGCATTGTTATGGTGGCTCAACAAATATATGGTTAGTACTCAGATTGCAAGCTGTTTTAGGTTGTAGGTATTCAGAATCCTTAAACAAGTCGGAATTCCTGGACCTTACTATTACTCATCATTAGCATCCAATCATGAGCACTAAAAAGTGGATAGCAAGTATGAGGTTGCCTTATACTGCAAAAAAAATGGTCAATCCTAGGAATATTTATATTAACAAAGGTCATGCATGGATCTTGACATATGCATAATGATCTGGAAGTATGGGAAGCATTTTATATATCCGTTACCCCACTTGGAGCTTAGTCAAACCTACAGAAAGACATGCAGCTTAAGTAAGCCTACACCAAAGTTAAACAATTGCATAACTGGTTGATACCAACAGGGTTTACACCTTCATTATGATATCATAGCCAGTATTAGGGTTTGATGTTACCCTTGTATCTGAGCAATATCAACTTCAATTTAAATTACATAAACAGAAATAACGGGGAAACTCTTAGAAAAACAATTAGAACAACAAAGGAAATAATAGGAAAATAAAAATAAAACCTTTTCAATATCTAGACAGGATTACTGCTAAACTGAAAATAAAACAAAATATGAATCTATAATGTCCATAAACAGCAACAGTAATTCTCAAATTAAGTATCAGTTCTGAATTCTCTTTCATCGATCATGGTTGAGGCGGTGGAAGCGTTGAAGAATCTGGACGGAGATCTGGGTTTTCAGGCTGGCCTGCTGAAGGAAGTGGCTGGTCTTGAGATGGTTAGGCTGGTAACCTCAGGTCCTGTGGCTGAGTAAACCCGTATATCTTTCACATGGACCCAAAACTTGTGATCCAGTAGTTTGCAAGGTGTAAAGATTATTGCCACAATCTTGGGGGATCTAACATCATTTGGGCCTGGATAGATCTTGAAGACGTACTTGTGGTGTACAAACTTGGATCTTTCCATGTCTTTATTCTAGGCATGCACAATCATAATTAGTCCATCAAGAGTCAGAGTTTGGCAAAGGAATAAGCAAAATGACTGTATGCCTGTATGATACATTGCTATATCTTGGTGGGCATAATCAGCGTAAACTGAATAAGCAAAAATAATATATAGATGTCAAGAGACATGAAAGACAATGTAAACATGGAGAAAACAGTGCTAATTAAGTGCAAAAGCAAAAGCGAAACCATAAGGGTTCAATAATGAAAAGCCAATTATATCTCCTGATTGGTAGGGGTCAGAGCTTCAACTTCAACCCTCTTAATACTAGGAATTGGGATTTGCATAATATATCCCCACTTCTGGCTTGCATAATGTGCAAGACAGATTGGTAATTATTACGAAGACATGATCAAATAACAATGGTTAAGTATATGGAACAAAAGAAAAGAGTACAAAAAACTAACAATAAAAATTGATTGTTCGAGTTATTGATGTATGGAGGGTCAAAAATATGGTGAACAAAAATGGTCTAAAGGCACGGATAATGCGTTGCAATCTATGGCCAGTAGGTATGGAATCTTCACCTGCGATGACTACCATTCACCAAGGGTTGGGCCCTCAGTTGCAGGAGGCCAGCAGGACTTACGAGCTAGACGATTCAGAAAGAAGGGTGGCTTAGGAAATAGTCATAATCAGAGCAGAAGGCTAATGTGTAGGAATTTAAAACTCATAACTAGTCCAGGTGATGGAAGTATCTTCTGGAATCACGGTCGCTGTCTGTTGTAATAGAGAGCTTATACGTAAAGTGCCATGTAGGTTCTGGAAAAGATGAGCCTGCAAAAATATTTAATACAGCAGAATATTTAAGAGCATAACCAAGAAGGTCTAAGTTAATGACATCATCTGGACAAAAGAAAATTCTCATTGGAGAAGGTAGCGCTTCTTTGTCTTGTCAGAGGTCAGTTGTAGCAGAAGTACCAAACTGGAATAGAGGCGGTAGGTCAGGAATTGGATTAGCAGTCTTCACTCAACCTACAGGACTTAATAAATAGAGCTAATATAAGAAGTAATATCAAGTGGTCAAATCTCAGCACAGGACCATTAGAAAGAAAAAATCAAAGAATGCATTGTTAGTTCCTTGGGGCACCAATAGGTGGAGCATAGTTTCAATATATAAAATCATAAGTTACAAGTAGAAAACAATTTTTTTTTCTCTCGGTAGATTGGATTTTGCTGGCACAGGAAGTCAGCAGAGTCTGAGGAAACATTGTGGTCAGAGTCTGCTCCAGGAAAATACAGCAGCCTTTAATATGATATGTAGAGAGATAGAGAAAAGCCAATATCAGAAATGTAAAAACTATATATTTCTACGAGGGCTCCTCACGTGACCTTTACAAGGTTCAAATAGGCCAAATGAGGAGGACAATAACCTATAGTCCTCTGTAATAGTTCAGAGCCAATTTGGAAAATTAAAATTATATTAAATTCTAAACTGATCCTTTCTATGCTTTCACAATTTGGGCCCTAAATTATGACAGCATATCAAGATTCACATTCAGAGGGATAGCTAAAAATAAGCTTATATATTCCCAGGAATCAATTTACAATTTAGAGTATATTTTAAATACAGAGGAGGAGCCGCTTTATAAGCAGGAGACAAGTAGGAGCATTCTTAAAACATTTTAGTAAAATTCAAAAATCAAGGATATAATAACAATTTTTATTAATGCAATAAATGCACAAATTGACCAGTAGGATATGTTCATATAGACCAGTATGATAAATGGAACAGCTTGTAAGCCTACATTGTAAACTGAATTCTAAACAAAGAGTAGCAAGGATAACACAGAATCATAGAAAAACCCATCTAGTTATTAAAAATCTGAAACATGAAATGAATTCCTGTATCATATACTGAGTTCAAAGCTTTTGTAAAAATAAACTTAAGAGAAAATAAGAACTACAAGGGTTAATCTCTGTCATTCGGTCCTAAGAAAATCATGAAATAACGGTGCTTCCTGTGTCTAATTTGAGTTTACTGCTCACTGCAAGCATTGGATATAATGGTGACTGAAAATAGGTCTATACATCAAACAAAAACTGTAAGTTTAAGATTTTCGTATTAAAACTTCATGCTGGTGCAATTAGTTTTCATAGAATTAATACTTCAGGAGAGGTACCAGAGGTACGGTTTTCAATAAAAAGGAAGTTGGCAATTGTAGCTAGTCTTATCTGAACATAGCTCTGAAATAATAGCAACCTGAATTTCTTTAGTTCTGATTTACCAGTCAGCTATGTTATGCAAGGGTTAATCTCTAAGTGTACTTCAGCACTTGTTATTTTAAACAACGTCACAAATAAACAGTGTTTTAGATGGCATATAATATAGAACCTTTCATAGTAAATATCTGGAATAATTATGCAATTTTCAAAGAACACATACACGGACGCACACCTAAAAAATTAAAACTAAAAGTGCTTGCATTTCTGGTGAAAGCAATGTACCAGAAATCAAAAACAATCAGATATTTAACATTACGTCACAAATCAAACAAACATTGCTTAAATGAAATAATATACAATCCTGGGAAAAAAAAACACTCCTTTGAGATTTACTACCACTGCAGTTGATAGACAATCTCGCGGGGTAACCTTAAAGCACTAATTTAAAACTAAAGAAATGATTCCTTAATAACTAGCTGGTTTAGTTTATGCTATTTACCACAGGACACACAGCAACATATAGACATAAAATTAAAACAGTAACCTAATCCTGATAAGTAGAAAACTTAAAGCTCAGAAGAGGAAGCAAGATATTTCTAAATGTAGTTCAAAACCAATCATTGGAATTGTGCACAGTTAAGGAATTGTTTAGGGTTTCAAAACAAAAAACATAAAAATAAATATTCCAGTAGCCAATCACAAGTCACAACACACAGACAGAAAAGGAAAGGAAAACCACACGCATACACATACACAGTTATTGTCCCACATACAGAGGTGTCCCTATGTATTGAGGACAAAATCTTAATCCTAAATTTGGTAAAATAAAGCATTTAAATTAGAGCTAATCTAACAGGCCATGAAAGTATACAAAGGCAAGCTCAATAGCAATACATACAATAAATGAAAATATACTCACGATTCGTGCAATGTAATCTCCAGCGCAGAAAATCAATTGAGAAGGAGGACAGTTGGCGGGATCACTATGCCCTTCCGAACTCTCGGTGGCATAGGGAGGTCAACCGCAAAATAGAAAGGTTTGTTTCGGACGGAAAGTCCTTACCAGAGATCTGAATAGATGCCAGATCACCAGTATCTGGTGTTGGGTGCGGAGAGGAAGTTATGATATAATGGGTAGTGAACAACATCACCCAATATGTATAATAACGGGACCTAGTGAGCAAGTGGTCTACAAATAAGCTCCAGACCTATAATCTGCTATAGAAAAAAATGAACTAGATTAATAATAATATATATATTGACCAGACCTAGAACCTGGTACAAGGTTAGTGGTTCAAAAGGCAGCTTCGGAGATAGCAGGGAGACCTAGAAATGATAATGTGCTAACAGTTTACAAAAACATGCAATGAATATCCTGATAGTAGAACATACAGAGACATAACACAATCATACTCACACATCTATTAATGTGCTCCAACAAAGGGACCCGAAATAAAAATTACTAATTGGCGGAAAGCTCTACGCTTTCACCGCAAGTGCCATTAGGAGAAAGCAAGACAGAAACTGCAAACAGAAATATGCCTAGAGAGACAGTACAAACGTAAATAAATACGTAGTGTCAGCTATTATATATTTAAACTACTCTACCCCTAATTAATGAAAACTACTCTCCAGAGTGTGCTTCTAAAGACAGGAATAAATCCCGGTTTCTACTGCCTGCCAAGAATTTTCTCGGTTACAATCGGCCATGGGCTAGAACCCATGATAGAGCCCCTAAGGAGGGACGTTGCAACCACTCCCAAAAAGAACCCATAAAACCCGCGAATAAGGTCTTCTGAGTCGAAGAGCAGCAGTCCAATGGATTTCCGCAGTTTAGGAATCTTCTCTTTTACAACTAACCCCTCCAATGGACCTACAGTGGTTTGGAATGTTTCTCGTTTACAACAAAACACTGACAAATTTAAGGTGAGGAATTTTCTCTGTTACCACTAACCCAACTAAAACATTGAAAGACTAGGAATTTTCTCTGTTACCACTAACCACTCAAAAATATTGGAAGGCCCAAGTCAACTAGTCCAAACTCGCAATGAAAAGCGTCAGACGTCTCTATATTGCTCCCACGCTCATCTGTACTAGGTAACTTATATGTGGGCAATAATACCGAATCCGCAGGCCACTCCGAAAATGGAATGGAAGTCTGCTCCTACTAATTGAGATACCGTCATCCATTGAAGGATAACCTCCAATGGGTGTAAGCCCCAGGCATCGATATCAAACCCAATGGTTATAGCGTGACACTGGTATATAAGAAAATAAAAGTAATAAAAAAATAGAATAAAAATAGCCTATCCCAGGAAGAGCCCTGAAACAAACTACAAAGATAGTAAAGATAAATAGATATAATAAAAAAAGGAAATTAAAGAAAGATTTGTAACACTGAACATATGTAAGCTCTTGGGGGATGGTACCATAAAGAGTCACTAGACAATAGATTTTCTATTAAATAATTCATAAGAAGGGAACTCAAAGCATTAAAATAAAACAGCCGACAGTAAAGAAGCCCGCAAAACCAGGACAATACGATACAAAATAAAATCATTCACACTGTTGTGCTGCATACACAGACATTAAAGTCTGAAACAAGAGTGACACACGCAAAATAGGAGAGTAGGTGGGACCTAGCGAGGGAGAAAAAAAATGATTTTGATGGACAAGCAGAGCGAACCAATGAACAAACGACTTAGTATGTTCCCCATATCAGAGGAAGAAAAGCCGTACAACAAAATAGGAATATCAAGTAAATCATACAAAGAAGCTAGAGAACCGGCAACTGAATTATCAAAAGATAAGTGATTTAAAATAATATGTACCAATACATAAGAATATCATCATGCATGCTGAGAAAATGTGCCATAAAACAAGGTTAAACTTGCAGAAAACTGAAGATATGATTTGTACAACATTAGGCCAATAGCTGGCATTCCTTTATTCACTAAACTGTTTGAAATGCTTATAGGTAAGCAATTGGAGGTTTATTCATCAGTGCATGCTTTTGACTCTATACCATCTGCACATGATCCTGTCTGACTCAATTTATTCTAATTAAGTCTTATGCTTGACTTACTTAATTTACAGATGAGGATAATGGCTATACCGTGCAGATCTTTATCTGCCATGATCTACCACTTTACTCAGAAAGAAAGTCATGGCATGGACCACTCTAGTACAGGAACAGAAAATTACTGTCCTGAACAACCTGGAACACTTCTCGGCTGCCCGTTCCCATGACTTTGGGAACAGGACTGAGCCCAGTTGGCTGAGGATAACATGATGACCTTGTGTATGGGCTGACAAACAGTGATAGACTCTGCAATAGAATTTCGGCACTGGGCCAGTGACCTTGACAGAAATGAACTGACTCTTCGTGTCCTTTTCCAATTGGTTTTGCAAGTTTACTTAAAGATGAGCTGGCAGGACTAGATGTTCTGGCTTTTCTAGAGGAGCTATGAATGCTGTGTATTTACATAGAATCCTATCAGTATGCCACCTGGAAAGTTGTTGTAAAAAAAAATGTTTTGCTAACATAGGCTTAATCATTCTTACCATTTCTAAATTAAATGTAGATTCTTAGGCCTCTCTGAACTGTAGATTCTGTGACCTTGTGTACATGAGTTATAGAATGGGATGTGCCTAGATAACTTGCTTGAGAACCAGACAAGCTGACTCCCAGTAGTCTGGAAATGTAACATGTTAGAAAATATGAAAGTGTTGATAGACACACAGGCAACAAGCTTTCATTGTATTCCTGCACATAGAAAATGTATAAGAGACACAGGGAGGGTTTTTAGAGTCAGACAATCTTTGAACTATGGTTGGATATTGTCTCTTGCTTGCTTGCAAGCAATCAATAAACCTGTTTGTGATTATACTGCTTGATCCTTTGGGATTCGTGAGTATAATTGGTAAATTCTTTTAACAGTTTGGGGGCTCTGGCCGGGAACCAATATCTCTTCCTTGTGTCAGGTTCGGAGCTGTGTGCACTTGGATTTTGAATAAATCCTTTTAAATCAAAGTCCCCCGGGCTAAAGATTGCCTGTCAATAGGGGCCAGATCTTCTGACACTTCGAAGAGTGAGTGGTTTTTTGTGCTTATCACGAATCTCGTGGGACCAACTTAGGTACTGTGATGTCTGGTTGTCTTTGAATTAGTGTGTCTTTTAAATTGGTAACTGAAATTTGGAGCGAGGACTCGTGTACTATAGTTTAAGGGAAGTCCACGGTCTGGGACCCGCTCGCTGAGGAGCGCGGACTCCCTTTGTCTGAGACTGCTAGAGAAGTCCACGGTCTGGGACCCACTCGATGAGGAGTGCGGGCTCTTGTTATTGCTATCTCAGACTGCTATAGAGTGAAAAGAAGTCCGTGGTCTGGGACCCGCTCAAAGGCCTTAGTGTGCACAATAAAAGAGTGACATACCATGGGAAATTTGTGTTGTTGTTGTTTTACAAGATCCTCGAGGCAAGGGATTCTCTGTGGAGATCCTAAGTTTATGCATAAACGTAATCCAGATACTGTGTGTATTTAAAGAAATGGAAAAAGAAGTTTGGATTTGATGGGAAATTAACTGTTGCATCATGTTAGAAGTTATTACAAGATATACAAAATTATGAGATCACTAACCCTAAGACTGTTTCCTACAATCTTAAAAGGGAAACAAATAATCAATTGAAGACGTAATTTTTTTTTTTTTTTTTTTACAACAGAAGAGCTATATATTTTATAGCAAACAGTGCACTGTGCTTGAGTTTTAATCATTTTTACTTTTGTTTACCACTGTCCCTCTTTTATCAAAAGCTTTGTATATGCAGCACCTGAATTTCATTGCTGGAGATAATGTTGTTTATTTTTCTTGAATCTGTTTGTTAAAAAAGGTATGTCACTTATTCATGCTCTTCTTTAATTCTTATCGGTATAGTATTACTAAGTTTAAATACTTTGCATTCCATAATTAGAGGTTCTTTTCCTTCAGAGAGACAGGAGAAAAAGAAAAAAAAAAAACTCCGGTCAGGAATGCAGCCTTGATAGGGTTTTTTTTTTCCTACAGCTGATTCTGCCACGCTATGTTGAATTTCAATTGTGTGATTACTGAAAGGTGCATGACGGCATTTTTTGGGATTGTGTAGTTATTACAATTTTTGTATACCTTGTATACCAGGATTTTGTGCTGTCCCAGTGCCTTTCTAGGCAACTGCCTGGGTTGCCTCACTTTGTTTAAATTGTTGCTTTTTCCTTATTACATTGGATTTAAATTTGTATTCTTATAGCTCACTTTTCTGCGCTTGGGCTCAAAAGCATGTTGCATCTGCTGTAATTTTATTGTGAGTTTTATAACAAGATAGGAATTTAGGGACTTATGCCACTCATATTACTGATTATGGGAGAGTGGCAAAGTAAAAGTCCCCATTCAAACAGGGTCAGAATGATATCATGTTCATTTACCGACCATAGTCCCTAAAGGTATCCCACACCCCAAAAGTTAAATCATTGGATTTTAAAACTCGGATTTGAACTTATGGGGGTGGAAACAGAAAGAGCTCTTAGGCAAATTCTTGGCCTGATTGGTGCCTTATCGGTGGAGAGTGCCGGCAAACCCACAGATGGCAACAACAGACCACTGAAGTGTGATAACGCTGTCCTTGCCCAAGCATTATTTACTGTCTCATTGGCTTGTATTAGAACTAAAATTGATATCAAGGACATGTCTGCCGTCCGATAACCCTCATGGTCAAGACATTTATTGAATGAAGGAATAAGAGAATGTTTTTCAGCCTGCCACTGGTAAACACACTTTGTGTAATTGTATCCACTTCACTGCACAACAGGAGATAGATTGGCCTTGAAGGGGGAGACAAAGCAATTGTGTTTGAAAATTTTCCAGGTTATTGGACCCCTGCACACTAAGTAAATTCTGACTTTAAAATAAAGTCCAAACTTCTCAACTTTCAGGCTAGAGCGTGAGATACCTGAATTCTTCTCTTAAATGTAATGCCTTATTGCTTAATTAATTATTAGCCCTGTGAAACCTTTTCTTTCTTTCTATCTTGTCCTGCCAAGCTCTGATTGATAGGAAGAGAGAGGAGAGGCTGTTAAAAACAGCATTGAATTCATTTGAGACTCAAAAGTAACATTTTACACAGCTGTAATTATTGGGAATATTTAGATTAAAAAGTTATATTCTTAGACAATTTTAAAGGTTAATTCAATTGGAAATTCTTTGGTCCTGGTCCCACCCAGCTAGAGAATTCCCTTGATAAAACAGCAGTTAAGCTGACACTTGGGGACTTATAATCCCACCCACCCCAGGGTTTCCACTCATTTATAGCCAAACCAAACCTCATTAACTTTACTCCTCAATCATAAACAGGCCAGTCTTGCCGCCTGTTAACTCCAACATAATACACCTGTTCATACCCATTTCAACCAATCAGGATGACTTTTATTCTCTGCAATAATTGTGGTGCTTTAGTTTCAAGGCAAATCATCTGGAGATTGAAAGCTTGTCCTATCTGTCTTCAGCTATCTACTTTAAAACAAGAGCTCTGCTAAAGTAATGCAAGAATTAGATGCAATTAAGCAACTTATAGGACTGTGCAGAATCATAACTTCTCACCACTGCCCTCAAAGAATAAAACCACATAAGAACAGATGGTTCACAGTAGGCTCAGGCAGACTTCGTCATGTGACACAAAAGCATCCACCAGCACAAGTGTTGCCACTACAAAATTCTTTGCTCCACTACAGCATTGCGATGTTCCTTGAAAATAAACTGAGGCGGAAGAAAAAGCAAGGAAGGTGGAACAAAAGATAAGAAGGTACCCAAAGATGAAAAGACACCCCCAAATCACTAAAACCAAAACACATACTAGGAAATGTAGATGGAAAGCGATGACCACAAATGCTCATAGTCTAAGCAATAAAATTCATGACCTTCAAGCCCTGATGTTGGAGGCAGACTTGGGCATAGTTGCAGTCACAGAGACATGGCTCAATGGTTTCCATGAATGGGATGTACACATACCAGGCTATAATCCTTTTTAGGAAGGACAGAGAGAGGCGTAAAGGTGGAGGAGTAGCTCTGTATGTGAGAAATGATATCGCAGCGACTGAATGACAGGAAACTGGGGAATGGAAGAAGCGATATGGATCACCTTAAAAAGAAAGGATGGAACCTCTGTCCACGTGGGCGTTGTCTACAGACCCCGTCACAATTGGAGGAACTAGATAAAGATCTGATCGCTGATATTCATAAGTTGGCGAAGAAAAGAGAGGTGCTGTTGTTGGGAGATTTTAATCTGCCAGATGTAGATTGGAAGGTTCCGTCTGCCAAATCTGAAAGAAGTAGACAGATTGTGGATGCTTTCCAAAGTGCTCTGCTCAGACAAATGGTGACGGAACCCACGAGGGAGGGAGCAACGTTGGATCTGGTGTTCACAAATGGGAATAGTGTGTCAAATGTCAGAGTGGGTGCACACCTGTAAAGCAGTGACCATCAAACGGTTTGGTTTGATATGACGGCTGAAGTGCAGGGCGGACACTCTAAACTCAAAGTCCTGGATTTCAAGCGTGCTGACTTTAGTAAAATGGGCGAATACCTGAGGAAGGAGCTGATGGGCTGGGCAGGACGTACGAGAAGTGGAAGGACAGTGGTCCAGGCTGAAAGAAGTAATAAATAGGGCCACAGACCTTTATGTAAGGAGAGTAACTAAAAGCAAAAGAAAAAGGAAACCAATATGGTTCTCCAAGCAAGTGGCAGAAGAAAATAAAGGCTAAAGAGTGGTGTTCCAGAAATATAGAAAATCTCAAGAACAGGAACACGGGGAGGAATACCAGATGAAACTGAAAGAAGCCAAGAGAGAGGTATGTCTGGCGAAGACGCAAGCGGAAGAACAAATGGCTAGAAATGTAAGAAGGGGAGACAAAAACTTCTTCAGGTATATTAGTGAAAGGAGAAAGACTAAAAACGGAATTGTGAGACTAAAAGATACAACAAAACGCTATGTAGATAATGATGAAGAAAAAAGCCAATTTGCTAAATAGATACTTTTGCTCGTTTTCACAGAAGAAAATCCTGGAGAAGGACCGCTAGGGACTGGCAAAAGTACACCTGAGAATGGAGTAGATAGAGCACCGTTCACAGAAGAGAGTGTTTATCAACAACTTGGAAGCTAAAGGTGGACAAGCCAGGGACCGGAACGGGATCCACCACCAGATATTGAGGGAGCTCAGAGAGGTTCTGGCGGGTCCTCTTAAAGATTTGTTTAATAATCCGTGGAGACGGGAGAGGTCTCCGAGGGACTGGAGAACGGCGGAGGTGTCCCGTCTTCACAAAAGTGATGATAGGAAGAGGGCTGGGAAACTACAGGCCGGTAGCGGCTACATCGTTATTGGGTAAAGTAATGGAAGCGATGCTGAGGAAAGGATAGTGAATTTCCTGGAAGCAAATAAGTTGCAAGATCCGGAGACAACATGGTTTCACCAAAGGGAAATCGTGCCAAACGAATCCTCATGAATTCTTTGACTGGGTGAACGGGAGAAATTAAATCAAGGACATGCTAAGGACGTAATCTATTTAGATTTCAGCAAAGCTTTCGACACGGTTCCCCACAGGAGGCTCTTGAATAAATAGAGGGCTGAAGCTAGCGAACCCGAAGTGGTGAACTGGATTAGGAACTGGTTGACGGGCAGACGCCAGAGGGTGGTGGTGAATGGAGTTTGCTCGGAAGAGGGAAAGGTGAGTAGTGGAGTGCCTCAGGGATTGGTGCTGGGGCCCGATCTGTTCAATATATTTGTGAGGGACATTGCCGAAGGGTTACGAGGTAAAGTTTGCCCTTTTTGCGGATGACACCAAGATTTGCAACAGAGTGGACACACGGAGGGAGTGGAAACATGAAAAAAGATCTGAAGAAGCTAGACGAATGGTCTAACGTTTTGGCAATTAAAATTCAATGCGGAAGAAATGCAAAGTGATGCACTCAGGGAGTAGAAATCCAAGGGAGACGTATGTGTTAGGCGGGGAGAGTCTGATTGGCACGGACGGGGAGAGGGATCTTGGGGTGATAGTATCCGAGGACCAGAAGGCGACGAAACAGTGCTGACAAGGCGGTGGCCGTAGCTAGAAGATTGCTAGGCTGTATAGGGAGAGTGTGACAGCAGAAGAAGGGAGGTTTTAATGCCCCTCTATAAGACGTTGGTGAGGCCCCACCCTGGGTACTGAGGACATGAAATGAGATTGGCAGGGGGGGTAGACTCAGGAAAGATGTCAGGAGATTTTTTCACGGAGAGGGTGGTGGATGCTTGGAATGCCCTCCCGCGGGAGGTGGTGGCGATGAAAACGGTTAACGGAATTAAAACATGCAGTGCGGATGTGCATAAGGAATCCCTGTGCCAGAAGGAATGGATCCTCAGAAGCTCTAGCTACAATTGGGTGGCAGAGCAGGTGGGGGGAAGAAGGGTTGGTGGTTGGGAGGCGACGGATAGGGGGAGCAGCAGACTTATACCGGTCTGTGCCAGAGCCGGGTGATGGAAGGCGGGACAGGTGGTTGGGAGGCAGGAAAAACTGCTGGGCAGACTATACGCGTCTGTGCCCCTGAGAAAGACAGGTACAAATCAAGGTAAGGTATACACATGAGTTTATCTTGGGCCAGACTGGATGGACCGTGCAGGTCTTTTTCTGCCGTCATCTACTATGTTACTATGTATCCAAGCATAGTGGCCCCAACCTCTGTGAGTAGGGAACTAGTGCACAGTTTGAAATTGTATTGGGATACAAAAGGGTTTGCATAGCTCGGTATGGTTGCCTGACAGAATCAGCTCTCTATTTTCAATCATAGGCAGTCTGTCTCCGTGTGTAATTAAGCAAGTGAGAGAGAACTTTTTTTCCTCTCCTCTCTTCTGGGCACGGAAACAGACATTGTGTTCCTCTGTGTGTGGGTGTGAAAACGTCAAGTCTATGCTTTCCTTTAGGGACATATTGGCTGCCTGTGTTCCTTGGCCTTAGATTAAGTAACATAGTAACATAGTAGATGACGGCAGAAAAAGACCTGCACGGTCCATCCAGTCTGCCCAAGAAGATAAATTCACATATGCTACTTTTTTTATTTGTACTGTCCTCTTCAGTGCACAGACCGTATAAGTCTGCCCAGCACTATCCCCGCCGCCCAATCACCAGCCCCGGCACAGACCGTATAAGTCTGCCCAGCACTAGTCCCGCCTCCCAACCACCAGCCCTGGCACAGACCATATAAGTCTGCCCAGCACTAGTCCTGCTTCCCAACCACTAGCCCTAGCACAGACCGTATAAGTCTGCCCAGCACTAGCCCCGCCTCCCAACCACCAGCTCTGCCAGCCATTCTAGGCTAAGCTCCTGAGGATCCCTTCCTTCTGCACAGGATTCCTTTATGTTTATCCCACGCATGTTTGAATTCCGTTACCGTTTTCATCTCCACCACCTCCTGCGAGAGGGCATTCCAAGCATCCACCACTCTCTCCGTGAAAAAATAATTCCTGACATTCTTCTTGAGTCTGCCCCCCTTCAATCTCATTTCCTGCCCTCTCGTTCTACCGCCTTCCCATCTCCGGAAAAGGTTCGTTTGCGGATTAATACCGTTCAAATATTTGAACGTCTGTATCATATCACCCCTGTTCCTCCTTTCCTCCAGGGTATACATGTTCAGGTCCGCAAGTCTCTCCTCATACGTCTTGTAACGCAAATCCCATACCATCCTCGTAGCTTTTCTTTGCACCGCTTCAATTCTTTTTACATCCTTAGCAAGATACGGCCTCCAAAACTGAACACAATACTCCAGGTGGGGCCTCACCAACGACTTGTACAGGGGCATCAACACCTCTTTTCTTCTGCTGGTCACACCTCTCTCTATACAGCCTAGTAACCTTCTAGCTACGGCCACCGCCTTGTCACACTGTTTCATCGCCTTCAGATCCTCAGATACTATCACCCCAAGATCCCTCTCCCCATCCGTACCTAGCAGACTCTCACCGCCTAACACATACGCCTCTCTTGGATTTCTACTCCCTAAGTGCATCACTTTGCATTTCTTCGCATTGAATTTTAATTGCCAAACCTTAGACCATTCTTCTAGCTTTTTCAGATCCTTTTTCATGTTTTCCACTCCCTCCGGGTGTCCACTGTGTTACAAATCTTAGTATCATCCGCAAATAGGCAAACTTTACCTTCTAACCCTTCGGCAATGTCACTCACAAATATATTGAACAGAATCGGCCCCAGCACAGATCCCTGAGGCACTCCACTACTCACCTTTCCCTCCTCCGAGCGAACTCCATTCACCACCACCCTCTGGTGCCTGTCCGTCAACCAGTTCCTAATCCAGTTCACCACTTTGGGTCCTATCTTCAGCCCATCCAGTTTATTTAAGAGCCTCCTGTGGGGAACCGTGTCAAAAGCCTTGCTGAAATCTAAGTAGATTACGTCTATGGCACGTCCACGGTTCAATTCTCCGGTCACCCAATCAAAGAATTCAATGAGATTCATTTGGCACGATTTCCCTTTGATAAAACCATGTTGTCTCGGATCTTGCAACTCATTTTCTTCCAGGAAATTCACTATCCTTTCCTTCAGCATCGCTTCCATTACTTTTCCAATAATTGAAGTGAGGCTTACCGGCCTGTAGTTTCCAGCTTCTTCTCTATCACCACTTTTGTGAAGAGGGACCACCTCCGCCGTTCTCCAATCCCTCGGAACCTCTCCCATTTCTAAGGATTTATTAAACAAATCTTTAAGAGGACCCGCCAGAACCTCTCTGAGCTCCCTCAATATCCTGGGGAGGATCCCATCCGGTCCCATGGCTTTGTCCACCTTTAGTTTTTCTAGTTGTTGATACACACTCTCTTCTGTGAACGGTGCTATATCCACTCCATTCTCAAATGAACTTTTGCCAGTCCATCGTGGTCCTTCTCCCGGATTTTCTTCAGTAAAAACAGAACAAAAGTATCTATTTAGCAAATTTGCCTTTTCTTCATCATTATCTACATAGCGGTTTGCAGTATCTTTTAGTCTCAAAATTCCCTTTTTAGTCATTCTCCTTTCACTAATATACCTGAAGAAATTTTTGTCACCCCTCCTTACCTTTCTAGCCATTTGTTCTTTCGCTTGCGCTTTCGCCAGACGTACCTCTCTCTTGGCTTCTTTCAGTTTCCTCCGGTATTCCTCCCCGTGTTCCTCGTCTTGAGTTTTTTTGTATTTCTGGAATGCAAACTCTTTAGCCTTTATTTTCTCAGCCACTTGCTTGGAGAACCATAGCGGTTTCCTTTTTCTTTTGCTTTTATTTACTTTCCTTACATAAAGGTTTGTGGCCCTATTTATAGCTTCTTTCAGCCTGGACCACTGTCCTTCCACTTTTCGTACATCCTCCCAGCCCATCAGCTCCCTCCTTAGGTATTCCCCCATTTTACTAAAGTCAGCACGCTTGAAATCCAGGACTTTGAGTTTTGAGTGGCAACCCTCCTCTTCAGCCGTCATATCAAACCAAACCGTTTGATGGTCACTGCTGCCCAGGTGGGCACCTACTCGGACATTTGACACGCTATCCGCATTTGTGAGCACCAGATCCAGCGTCGCTCCCTCCCTCGTGGGTTCCATGACCATTTGTCTGAGCAGAGCACTTTGGAAAGCATCCACAATCTCTCTACTTCTTTCTGATTCCGCAGACGGAACCTTCCAATCTACATCCGGCAGATTGAAATCTCCCAGCAACAGCACCTCTCTCTTCTTTCCCAACTTTTGAATATCTGCGATCAGGTCTTTATCTAATTCTTCCAATTGTGTTGGAGGTCTGTATACAACACCCACGTGGACAGAGGTTCTATCATCTCTTTTTAAGGTGATCCATATCGCTTCTTCCTTACCCCAGGTCCCTGTCATTTCGGTTGCTGTGATATCATTTCTCACATATAGAGCTACTCCTCCACCTTTACGACCCTCTCTATCCTTCCTAAATAGATTATGGCCTGGTATGTTTGCATCCCATTCATGGGAACCATTGAGCCATGTCTCTGTGATTGCAACAACGTCCAAGTCTGCCTCCAACATCAGGGCTTGAAGGTCATGAACTTTGTTGCCAAGACTGTGAGCATTTGTGGTCATCACTTTCCATTTACATTTCCTGTTATGTGTTTCAACATTTGATATTTTGGTGTGTTTTCTGTCTTTGGGTCCCTCCATATCTTTTTGTTCCACCTTAATTTCTTTTGCTGTTTCTTCTGGCTCAGTTCTATTTTTAGGAACCTCACAGAGCTCTAATGGAGCAAAAGAATTCTGTAGTACAATAATGGTTAGTGTTTTAAGAACCTTATGCAAACCTTATGGGTCTCCCCGGCTGTGCAAATCACCGCTGCTTAATTGCATTACACCAAATTTGTTTTCCTCCACTACAGAGGAGGGATGCAAATTCCTAAGTTATTCATAAGACTTGCAGACTATTTCTTGCCTATTCCCTGTATCTACCTCATTAAGATTTCCTCTCTGAACACACCACCCGAACTCTCGTCCACGCTATCATTACCTCTCGCCTGGACTACTGCAACTTACTCCTCACCGGCCTCCCACTTAGCCATCTATCCCCCCTTCAATCTGTTCAGAACTCTGCTGCACGTCTCATATTCCGCCAGAACCGATATACTCATATCACCCCTCTCCTCAGGTCACTTCACTGGCTTCCGATCAGATACCGCATTCAATTCAAGCTTCTCCTTCTTACCTACAAATGCACTCAGTCTGCTGCCCCTCACTATCTTTCTACCCTCATCTCCCCTTACGTTCCCGCCCGTAACCTCCGTTCACAGGATAAATCCCTCCTCTCAGTACCCTTCTCCACCACCGCCAACTCCATGCTCCGCTCATTCTGCCTTGCCTCACCACCCTATGCTTGGAACAACCTTCCTGAACCCTTACGCCAAGCCCCCTCCCTGCCCGTCTTCAAGTCTTTGCTTAAAGCCCACCTCTTCAATGCTGCGTTTGGCACCTAACCCTTACCGTTCAGTGAATCCAGACTGCCCCAATTTGACTGCCCCTATCGGACCGACCGTTCACTTGTCTATTAGATTGTAAGCTCTTTGAGCAGGGACTGTCTCTCTTTCTTAAATTGTACAGTGCTGCGTAACCCTAGTAGCACTCTACATAAGTACATAAGTACATAAGTAGTGCCATACTGGGAAAGACCAAAGGTCCATCTAGCCCAGCATCCTGTCACCGACAGTGGCCAATCCAGGTCAAGGGCACCTGGCACGCTCCCTAAACGTAAAAACATTCCAGACAAGTTATACCTAAAAATGCAGAATTTTTCCAAGTCCATTTAATAGCGGTCTATGGACTTGTCCTTTAGGAATCTATCTAACCCCTTTTTAAACTCCGTCAAGCTAACCGCCCGTACCACGTTCTCCAGCAACGAATTCCAGAGTCTAATTACACGTTGGGTGAAGAAAAATTTTCTCCGATTCGTTTTAAATTTACCACACTGTAGCTTCAACTCATGCCCTCTAGTCCTAGTATTTTTGGATAGCGTGAACAGTCGCTTCACATCCACCCGATCCATTCCACTCATTATTTTATACACTTCTATCATATCTCCCCTCAGCCGTCTCTTCTCCAAGCTGAAAAGCCCTAGCCTTCTCAGCCTCTCTTCATAGGAAAGTCGTCCCATCCCCACTATCATTTTCGTCGCCCTTCGCTGTACCTTTTCCAATTCTACTATATCTTTTTTGAGATACGGAGACCAGTACTGAACACAATACTCCAGGTGCGGTCGCACCATGGAGCGATACAACGGCATTATAACATCCGCACACCTGGACTCCATACCCTTCCTAATAACACCCAACATTCTATTCGCTTTCCTAGCCGCAGCAGCACACTGAGCAGAAGGTTTCAGCGTATCATCGACGACGACACCCAGATCCCTTTCTTGATCCGTAACTCCTAACGTGGAACCTTGCAAGACGCAGTGCTTTTTTTGTGCCGGTACGCAACGGTACGGCGTACCGGCACCTTTTTCTCCTCCTCCCCTCCCCTCCCATTACTTCCAGCGATTCTCCGCCTCTCCCCTGCCCTCCCATCGACGTACAGCGATTTTTCCGTACCTCCCCTGCCCTCACCTCTCCCATATCCAGCGATTCTTCGTCCCTCAGCGTCCTCCTCCTTCACTGCCTGCCAGCCAGCGTCGGACTCAGAAGCGAACGGTGCAGGCAGCGATTGGCTGGCAGCGTCGTAGCTTCCCTCTGCAAGTCCCGCCTATGCGTAAACAGGAAGTTGTAGGCGGGACATGCAGAGGGAAGCTACGACGCTGCCAGCCAATCGCTGCCTGCACCGTTCGCTTCTGAGTCCGACGCTGGCTGGCAGGCAGTGAAGGAGGACTGAGGGACGAAGAATCGCTGGATATGGGAGAGGTGAGGGCAGGGGAGGTACGGATCGCTGTCGTCGATGGGAGGGCAGGGGAGAGGCGGAGAATCGCTGGAAGTAATGGGGGGGGAGGGCGGGAGGGGAGAGAATTGCTGG